>NC_058520.1:49867953-50169120 GCF_904849725.1 Hordeum vulgare subsp. vulgare | reverse complement strand
GACGAGCAGGAGTTAAGCTTGGGGATGCTTGATACGTCTCAAACGTATCTATAATTTTTGATGGTTTCACGCTGTTATCTTGTCAACTTTGGATGGTTTATGTACCTTTTATATCTTTTTTGGGACTAACTTACTATTTCAGTGCCAAGTGCCAGTTCCTGTTTTTTTCTGTGTTTTTGACTCTTTTCAGATCTGATTTTGGAACGGAGTCCAAATGGAATAAAATCCCCGAATAAATTTTTCCAGAACAGAAGAAGATCGGGGTACTTGAGGGCCAAGGCAGGAGAGCCACACGGGGTCCACAAGCCCTGTAGCCGCCGCCAGGGGGGCCCGCGGCTACCAGGCTTGTGGCCTCCCTGGCGCTCCCCTGCCCTAGCTCTTTGGCCTATAAATTCCCTAAAACCGCAGAAAAAATTAGGGCATCCACGAAAACACTTTTCCGCCGCCGCAAGCTTCCGTTTCCGAGAGATCTCATCTGGAGACCCTTCCCGGTGCCCTGCCGGAGGGGACTCTGGAGTTGGAGTGCTTCTACATCAACATCATCGCCTCTCCAATGACTCGTGAGTAGTCCACTTCAGACCTACGGGCCCGTAGTTAGTAGCTAGATGGCTTCTTCTCTCTCTTGGATCTTCAATACAAAGTTCTCCATGATCTTCATGGAGATCTATCCGATGTAATCCTCTTTGGCGGTGTGTTTGTCGAGATCCGATGAATTGTGGTTTGTGATCAGATTATCTATGAATTATATTTGAGTCTTTGTTGATTTCTTATATGCATGATTTGATATCCTTGTAAGTCTCTCTGAGTCTTGGGTTTTGTTTGGCCAACTAGATCTATGATTCTTGCAATGGGTGAAGTGCTTGGTTTTGGGTTCATTTCGTGTGGTGACCTTTCCGAGTGACAGAAGGGGCAGCAAGCCATGCATCGTGTTGTTTCCATCAAGGGTAACAAGATGGGCTTTCATCATAGATTTGAGATTGTCCATCTACATCATGTCATCTTGCTTAAGGCGTTACTCTGTTCTTTTGAACTTAAAACACTAGATGCATGCTGGATAGCGGTCGACGTGTGGAGTAATAGTAGTAGATGCAGAAAGTATCGGTCTACTTGTTTTGGACGTGATGCCTATAGATATAATCATTCCCATAGATAACGTCACGACTTTGCGCAGTTTTATCAATTGCTCGACAGTAATTCGTTCACCCACCGTCTACTTGCTTTCATGAGAGAAGCCACTAGTGAACACTACGGCCCCGGGTCTATTCACAACTATCGTCTCCACTTTCACTTTTACTTTGCTTTCCTTACTCTTTGCTTTTAGCTCTCACTTTGCAAACAATCTATAAGGGATTGACAACCCCTTCATAGCGTTGGGTGCAAGCTCTTTGTGTTTGTGCAGGTACTTGTGACTTGACGCGATCCTCCTACTGGATCGATACCTTGGTTCTCAAACTAAGGGAAATACTTACCGTTGCTGTGCTTATTCACCCTTTCCTCTTCAAGGGAACACCAACGCAAGGCTCCAAGGCCGCGGGAAAATCCTTTGCATATTTGCCAAGGAAGTCCCTATAGGCGTAGCCCATAGCAGAAGGATTCCTGGCGCCGTAGCCAGGGACGGTGTGTTGACGCAGTAGCAATACAACACCTGCCTAGGGTAAATCTACGCTAGCAATGGAACAACAACGGTAGTGATGGACTCCACTCCGCAGGAACTCTGGCTGGAACGTGTATCCTAGCTCGCGACTCGGGATCCTCAACAAGCAAGCAATCAAGGCATGACCTACAAACTGGCATGACACGCCAGGTGAGTACTTCGAATGTACTCGCAAGCTCACAACATACATGAGCATTAAGGCAAGACAACACCGTAGAAATCAAGATTAGGTAAAGATTTATCATCACCGAAGGGATAGTTGAAAATAATTATACCAGGCTACTCTCAGCGTACTCTTGTGACCAACTCGGGATCTCACCAAGAACCTTCAGCAAATATCCTCAAGACGGACTCCAAGACTTGTCACTGGCATGATGCCCAACTGCTACCATACTCAGACGAGTTCTTCCATCATATTATCACTACTATGGTTATGGTTGACCACCTAGTGATGTGTGGACGGGTTGTCCAATGCCGTGGACGCGGCTATTCAAATAGATTTTTCACTCTGCAGAGGTTACACACTTTACCCACACCATGGAGCGTCTGACCTCATGATCCCATTCGGGTGGACCAGTGTTGCTCCAAAGAAACCTGTTTGACTTGTGACTCTTCCATCCTACCAAGGACATTCATCCTCCCCCAGAGTCCTGCCTTGGGTGGCCCTGTGTCCTCATGACACCTGCCACCGTCGTGGCCAAACTAAACTGTCCCAAATGGGGACTCCCGAGTCAAACAATCAACTGACTCACAAGGTTATCACCGCCTACCTGATCAGGGTAGCGCGCGTGCATAACCCACCATCTTTGGAGGTACCGGTGAAAGAGTATGCAATCAGACCAAGTCAAGGCCATCCCATACCGGCAAATGTGGTTGCACGGATAAGCCCGGACAGGTGACTCCCGATCAACCAACTAAGTATCTTATCACCGAATGATATTTATGTCATAGCTGACACTCTGATATCCTAGTAATCCAATATCCAATAAGCTCAAGTCACTGCTATTTATTCATATCCATAGACTGCTGGAGGAAACCCAAAATAACCATAGACATTACTCTTCAACGTTGTGGCATAAACTAGTGGGTAAAATACTAGTTACTAAAAGTCCAGTACTCAACATGGTAGTCACCTATTCAAGAATTATTCAAACATTGCATAATCTAATCTATGCTACAAATAAATATACTTGCGATTAAAGTAATTCGTTAAACTATGATATTGCAATGCAATTATGCAAATGAGGGTTGTGGCTTTCCTCGGGGTGAAGGAACCATCGGGAATAAGTGTGGAGAGTCCGAGGAATTAATTGTGGGGCACAGGTCTCTCTCGGAGGGGCTGTTTACGGGCAAGGGCAAAATTGTCATTTGCACTGTGTGAACACATAATGAAAATGATACCAACATGACGGGCCCGACGAGACAAAGACGTGGGCTTTGGAATCACCTCGATCGGAATTGCGGATGAAAAGATATAAGAGTTTTCGTGTCAAGGACTTATGTGCAATAAAAATATTCACATCCCGGTCCTTCAGCAGTGGGGCTGGGCAGAGGGCGAAAGCGTATTTTTGAAAATACGCATTCGTTGAAGGGAGACGGATTTGCGGGAGGGTGCCTCCACTTAAAATCACGCGGGCCCAGGGTCAACCCTGATGTTTGACTAACCAGTGGGACCTGAGGGGAGGTGGTGCCCACCTGGTAGGTCCATCTTCCTCCTCCCGCTCGTGCGCTTGGCCGCGACTAACGGCGACTCCGGCCGTCTCCCGTGGCGTACGAACTACCAAGACGCTCAGCGGGACAATACTCGTCGGTTGATGAGGGTCTCCACTGTCGGAACAGAGGCGACTGAGCCTACGGCGGAGGACGGCTTCGTCCTCTGGTGGGCTCGCTGCTAGAGGCCACCGGAGGAGAGGAAGAGATGTTGGGGTGGATCCAGAGTGGAGATGGGGACCTCAGGTGGTGGAAGGGAGAGTAGAGGCGGGGCTCGCCGGAATTTGACCGAGGCTCACCGACGACCGTGGCGTCTAATAGGGCGGGGAGGAGCTCCGGGAGCTCGGGTGATAGGCTGGGGAGGACCAAGGGGAAGTGGAGAGGCTGGTGGTGAAGACGAGAGGCGCTCGGGGGTCTTTTATAGGCGAGGCAATATAGGTGGCCGAGCACGGCCGCGGTGTTGCGATAAGCACGGCCGCGGTGGCGGTCTTAGCCGCGCACTGCCGCTCCGGGGCAACGTGACCGGCCTCTTGCGGCGTCGGGAAGGGTCTAGGGCAGACGGGGGAGCTTGGGAAGGCTTCGGGAGAGCTCAGGCAACGACGACGGTGGTAGCAGGTCACGGGCGCGGCTGTTGCACCACGTAGGAGGGGACGTGAGAGGGGGGAGAGGGCTCCACGGAGAAGAGGATGACGAGGGGGAACTGTTGGACACGACGAGGCGCGCGGAAACGACGAGCGGAGGAGGGGCCCGAGCTAGCAAACACGCAGCTCCCATCCATGTCGTGCTAGGGCGGTGGTCACCGCGTGGCGTGGCGATGCCACGTACTCTGGTCGACCAAATTGTGTCTGCTCGATTAGTCATTCAAAAGGTGATGCCAGGAAAGAAAGAGACAGGCATAGAGGGGCTTGAGATGACCACAGCTAGCAAATTTTCTTTGGAAGAGCAAAGTGTTAGGAGTGGGGTGGGGGAAATCCACCTCGGGGTATATTCTGATTTCTCGTTGAGGGTGGTCACATACTATAGTGATAATCTCTGCAAGTTTTTAGCTCATTTCAATGAACATAAATAGCACTTGAATTTCAATGAGCTCTACTGGGCAGAATTGCAAAGTATGAAGTGGCACTCACATACTTGCTTGGATGGAGCTGAAATTTGTAGGAGATGAGTTATTTAGGATTATGAAGATACTGTATACATTTCATACCATCTGGATAAACCAAAGTGGTACTTCCTTCACACAGCATCCCACTGATCAGAATGTTAGGAAAATTACTCAGGGAAATGGTTAGATAGAATGAGCCCAAATTTGGTGGAGAGATGTTCTATAGGTAGGAGAATTTCTTGGTAAAATTTCAGAAATTATGGAGCAACATAAAGTACAGTTGCTTCACAATCCAAAATAATGATCAGAGACAAAGATTTGATGTTGTGGTCACACAGTTGATGGGGTGATACTCAAATTTGGGGAAGAGTCGTGATTTTTGCATTGGAAGAGGCATGCAAAATTTCAACTTATTTTCATAATCTTAGCTAGCACTTGCTTCACAAAGCTTTCTCTGGATCAGAAACTTTGGAAATATTCCAAGAAACATTTACTAGCCAAATTGAGTTGAATTTTTTCATGCGGAAATGATATGGATAGGAAAGAGTGCCCACAAAGTTTGAGAGCAAGCAAGCACATATAAAGGACACTTGCTTCACAACTTGACAGTTAGGGCAGACTCAGAAAAGGAGTATTTAAGGAATATTTTTGAACATGACAAGGAAGGACTTTGTCATATCAGAGGAATATATAACCCAAGAAATTTATGAGAATTATTTGGGAATTTTTGGAATGGCAGAAATGTGGGTTGCTTCACAACCCAGAGCAAACATGATTATTCCTTTAAAAGAAAAAGGAATATTCCCAGGGAAAAAATTATTGGGATTGGCTCAAGATGGAAATGGCAAGGTCTTAAGATGGTTTGGAGGTTGGCAAGCCACTAGGGAGGAGAAATCAAGGGTGATCCCTTTTGGTTCCAAAACTACCAAGCCACAGAAAAGCAAATCCAGTCCAGAATCAAAAGAAAAAGAAATGGGCAAAATCCAGGGTGTTACAAACCTACCCCCTTAAATAAATCCCATCCTCGGGATTTGGTTGCTCGGGATTCAAGCATGAATATCCCCACTTGAGGAAACCGTTTCCAACTCAGGTTTCCTTTTTGCCTTGGTATGATGCTCCTGCAGGGTTATCTGACTCACTGCATGGCTTCGAGGTGCTTTGTTCCACTGGATCCTCATATGTTACTCTGCCTTCCATCCGTTTATGTATGCTGACTTGACTGATAGGCTATCCTTTAACTGATTCCCATATGTGAGGACACATCTCCAAGGTTGTCGTCCAACATTCCAGTCGTTCCGTGTGTCAACACCTTTAAATGAATAGTAGGCCGTGTAATGCTTTAACACTATTGTTGCAATCGAACTACTGAATCTTCCTCAAAGATTCGAATATCCCCTTCTGACAATTCTGAGCATATCTAGTTGGGCTGATCGGGCTGACTTGATATATGATCCTTGCAAATGGAATAGACCCCACGGGGTGTGTACCCGCGGTGATTAGTATCGAACCAGACTGTTTTGAGTATCTTTACCATGTTGATCTTGCAACCATTATCATACCTATATGGCCAATCTTGCTCCTTCATTATGGTTCTCTTTGCTTGGATCCTTAGTCGAAAGAGCTTGGTCTGATGTGTTTTTTATTCCTTGGATGGCCATGGGTGCTACCAGGTACAATATTCCGGTAGGCATATTACTTAACAAGTTTTAGCTGTAGGGTAACGACCGTCTGAACCCTTGGGTGATACCGGCAAATAAACCAATAGCCGCCAGAACGGTCTTTACAACTCAGATCTGGGATATTACTGGAGTAACTCAACCCCGACTCAAGACGGCTGAAAAGAAGCTCAGATCATGTGACGGTGTTCAGAAGAAGAAAGTAGCAGTTCCCTAAGACGGTCGAGAAACAACTTAGAGCATAGGGTCACTGCTACAGAAAGAAATTCAATAGCTGCCCGAGACGGCCTAAAAGTAGCTCACAACACGGGCCAGTTGCTGACAAGAGAAATAAAAGTCAGAATCCACCCCGGAAGACCGAAAACAGCTCAGAACACAGGCGTGGTGCCGTCACCAAAGAAAGACAGGGAAGGGTTCATCCGTGTCCCATACAGCTTCTCCATAGGTTGTTGGTCATCTCACTGAGGTGTATAACTGGCGTTCATCTTCTTCTTACATAGCTCATGCAATAGTCGGATTCTCACCGGGCTGGCATCATTGTATGATTAACTCATATGGCCTTGGCAACCTGTCCATCATATATATTGGGTCTATGCGGCTGAGCGCTTCATTCCTGAAGCAGGCTTGTGTCCTGACTGACTTTATGCCTTCTCACCAACTGTTGGGAAGCGGACCCTTGAGATGCACGGTCATATGCTGCTAGTTGTTGGTGGAATGGCTTGTACTAGTGAGAATGTGATGTCGTCCCGACAAAGGTTTACTTAGCTTGTGTTGTAAGTCATCAAGAGTATCGCGTCAAGGAAGACTGGATAGCTTGTGCTCGAAGTTTCTTCCGAGGTAGCTTCTGGAGAAGCATGGGTGTCTTGTATGGGGAAATATCCGTGTGTCATATTGAGGAAGTCACAGGAACCTTGTGTCGTAAGTTTTTTCTAGTAGCTAGCGGAGAAATATTGGGTTGCTTATACTTGAAGCTTTCTTTCTGCCATATGCAAGCTAAGTGCATATATATATCCCCTTAATGTTCCTGCTGTCGGTTACTTGTTGTATGCAACACGGTGTTCGGCTATCCTTCTTGCTGAACACTAAGGGTGTGTTTGGTTGGAGGGATATCCTCCCAGGGACAGGGATAACCACTTTTTTCTGTGGTTGCCATGCGTTTGGATCTGGGGCGAGGAGGGACAGAGTCAACCAGATGCTGGGAATATTCCCAGGAAAAAGGGATGTGGCCAACCGCCAAAAACGGGCGGGCGGTGGCAACCACCCTCGGGCAGCCGGCGCGGGAGGGCGGGAGGCGGCCGGCGCGGCCGGCGCGGGAGGGCGGCCGGCGTAGGAGCTGGCCGGCGCGGGAGGCCGGCGCAGGAGCTCGCCGGCGCGGGAGCTGGCCGGCGCGGGAGCTGGCCGGCGCGGGCGCGGGAGCTGCCGGCCGGGAGCTGGCCGGCGCGGCGGGCGCCGCTGCCGCGGGAGCTCGCCAGCCACGTGGTTATCCATCCTCCCAACCACCCTAGCCAAACAAAAAAAAGGATAACCCTACCCTCCAACCAAACAAAAAAAGGGCTATCCCCAGCCACCTGGTTGGGGATACCCACAACCACCCTAGCCTATCCCTCCAACCAAACACACCCTAAGTTCATAGCACATTATGACTTCCTTCCATAGCATAACAGGTTTCAAGTTGTATTCCTAACGGACTCAACCGCGTATATGAATCATAGCTTTGACTGGAATTGTATACATCCTTTCCTTCTTGCTGTTGCATTGATGTATACTTGATGCTGATAACCCATCCAGCCAGAATATCATTTATATTCAGGCCTGATACCCCCAATATAATGCAGTCTGCTGAAAATTCTATATTGCTAAACTGAGCTTCCAAATGATTGTCTCTTCACTAATTCTTCGAGTCTAGTGTCAGTGAGCAACTTCCATAAGGGGAAAATAAGGTAACACCAAGGGCCCAAAGAAAGAAGCAAACGACAAACACACAAAGCAGCAACATCACATACAGGCAATATCATATTCTACAGTTATTCACAGCAATAATATGCATCCCTACTTAAGCACACAAATCTCGCAAGAACTCCGGTACTACGGTCTAACATGTTGTGGTGGTGTCCACGAAAGTGAATCAATGTGTGCAAGGAAGTTGGTGTAAACAAAGCTACACCAAACACGGGCTTACACCGGTTTCGTCTAGAAGGACACGATGGAGAGGACGAACTTGGTGATCATGGGTCGGAACACACGGGTCTCGACCACGTCATCTCAAGCGTACGGAGAAAATCGTACTCGTCCAGAGGATGGAGGGCAGGGTGGGATAATGATGAAAATAAGGCTTGCAGCCATTGCCCTTTTCTGATAAGCAAGATCAGTATGTTGGGGAACGTCGCATGGGAAACAAAAAATTTCCTACGCGCACGAAGACCTGTCATGGTGATGTCCATCTACGAGAGGGGATTTCCGATCTATGTACCCTTGTAGATCGCACAGCAGAAGCGTTAAGAAACGCGGTTGATGTAGTGGAACATCCTCACGTCCCTCGATCCGCCCCGCGAACCGTCCCACAAACCGTCCCACGAACCATCCCGCGATCCGTCCCACGATCCGCTCCGATCTAGTGCCGAACGGACGGCACCTCCGCGTTCAGCACACGTACAGCTCGACGATGATCTCAGCCTTCTTGATCCAGCAAGAGAGACGGAGAGGTAGATGAGTTCTCCGGCAGCGTGACGGCGCTCCGGAGGTTGGTGGTGATCTAGTCTCAGCAGGGCTCCGCCCGAGCTCCGCAGAAACGCGATCTAGAGGTAAAACCGTGGAGGTATGTGGTCGGGATGTCGTGGCAAAAGTTGTCTCAATTCAGCCCTAATACCTCAGTATATATAGGAGGGAGGGGGAGGGAAGAGGCAGCCTCAAACCCTCAAGGTTTGGCCGATATTGGAGGTGGAGGAGTCCTACTCCAATCCTACTTGGAGTAGGATTCCTCCTTCCCACTTGGAAACTCTTTCCACCTTGTGTTTTTTCCTTCTCAAACCTTATGGGCCTTAGTGGGAACTTATTCCAGCCCACTAGGGGCTGGTGTATCTCTTCCCATAGCCCATGAGACCCCTTGGGGCGTGACACCCCTCCCGATGGTCCCCGGCACCCCTCCCGGCACTCCCGGTACACTACCGATGAGCCCAAAACTTTTCCGGTGACCAAAACAGGACTTCCTATATATCAATCTTTACCTCCGGACCATTTCGGAGCTCTTCGTGACGTCCTGGATCTCATCCGGGACTCCGAACAACATTTGGTAACCAACCATATAACTCAAATACGCATAAAACAACGTCGAACCTTAAGTGTGCACACCCTGCGGGTTCGAGAACTATGTAGACATGACCCGAGAGACTCCTCGGTCAATATCCAATAGCGGGACCTGGATGCCCATATTGGATCCTACATATTCTACGAAGATCTTATTGTTTGAACCTCAGTGCCAAGGATTCATATAATCATGTATGTCATTCCCTTTGTCCTTCGGTATGTTACTTGCCCGAGATTCGATCGTCGGTATTCGCATACCTATTTCAATCTCGTTTACCGGCAAGTCTCTTTACTCGTTCCGTAATATAAGATCCCGCAACTTACACTAAGTCACATTGCTTGCAAGGCTTGTGTGTGATGGTGTATTACCGAGTGGGCCCCGAGATACCTCTCCGTCATACGGAGTGACAAATCCCAGTCTTGATCCATACTAACTCAACGAACACCTTTAGAGATACCTGTAGAGCATCTTTATAGTCACCCAGTTACGTTGTGACGTTGGATACACACAAAGCATTCCTCCGGTGTCAGTGAGTTATATGATCTCATGGTTATAGGAACAAATACTTGACACGCAGAAAACAGTAGCAACAAAATGACACGATCAACATGCTACGTCTATTAGTTTGGGTCTAGTCCGTCACATGATTCTCCTAATGATGTGATCCCGTTATCAAGTGACAACACTTTCCTATGGTCAGGAAACCTTGACCATCTTTGATCAACGAGCTAGTCAACTAGAGGCTTACTAGGGACAGTGTTTTGTCTATGTATCCACACATGCACTGTGTTTCCAATCAATACAATTATAGCATGCATAATAAACGATTATCATGAACAAAGAAATATAATAATAACTAATTTATTATTGCATCTAGGGCATATTTCCAACAGTCTCCCACTTGCACTAGAGTCAATAATCTAGTTCACATCACCATGTGATTCCAACGAATCCAACACCCATATAGTTATGGGGTCTGATCACGTCTTGCTCGTGAGAGAGGTTTTAGTCAACGGTTCTGAAACTTTCAGATCCGTGTGTTCTTTACAAATCTTTATGCCATCTTATAGATGTTGCTACTATGTGCTATTCGGAAATACTCCAAATATCCACTCTACTATATGAATCTGTTTCACTACTCATAGTTATTCGGATTAGTGTCAAAGCTTGCATCAACGTAACACTTTACGACAAACTCTTTAACCACCTCCATAATCGAGAAAAATTCCTTAGTCCATCAGTTGCTAAGGATAAATTTTGACCGCTGCTAGTGATTCAATCATGGATCACTCTCTGTACCTCTCAACAGACTTTGAGTCAAGGCACTCATCAGGTGCGGTACCCAGCATGGCATACTTCAGATTCTACGGCCAAGGCATAGAAGACAACCTTCGTCTATTCTCTTTATTCTGCCGGGGTCGGGTTTTGAGTCTTACTCAAATTCACACCTCACAACGCAACCAAGAACTCCTTCTTTGCTGATCTATTTTGAACTCCTTCAAAAACTTGTCAAGGCATGCATCTTGTTGAAGCTTCTATTAAGCGCTTTCGATCTATCTTCATAGATCTTTGATGTTCAACGTTCAAGTAGCGCAATCCAGGTATTCCTTCGAAAACTCCTTTCAAACAACCTTGTATGCTTTACAGAGATTCTACATTACTTCTGATCCACAATATGTCAACCACATATACTTATCAGAAATTCTATAGTGCTCCCACTCACTTCTTTGGAAATACAAGTTTCTCATAAACCTTGTACAAACCCAAAATCTTTGATCATCTCATCAAAGTGTATATTCCAACTCCGAGATGCTTGCACCAGTCCATTAAAGGATCGCTGGAGCTTGCATACTTGCTAGTATCTTTAGGATCGACAAAACCTCCTGGTTGTATCACATACAATGTTTGCTCAAGGAAACCGTCGAGGAAACAATGTTTTGACATCCTATGTGCAATATTTCATAAATAATGCAGCAACTACTAACATAATTCTCACAGACTTTTAGCATCACTACGAGTAAGAAAGTCTCATCATAGTCAACTGTTTGATCTTGTCAGAAACATCTTTGCAACAAGTCGAGCTTTTCTTAATAGTGACTTATCACCATCATCGTTTGTCTTCCTTTTAAAGATCCATCTTTACTCAATAGTCCTATGACCATCAAGTAGTTCTTCCAAAGTCTACACTTTGTTTTCATACATGGATCCTCTCTCGGATTTCATGGCCTCCAGCCATTTGTCGGAATCCGGGCCCACCATTGCTTTCTCCATAACTCGTAGGTTCATTGTTGCTCAACAACATGACCTCCAAGACAGGGTTACCGTACCACTCTGCAGTAGTACGCGACCTTGTCAACCTACGAGATTTGTAGTAACTTGATTCGATGCTCGATGATCACCATCATCAGCTTTCACTTCAATTGGTGTAGGCGCCACAGGAACAACTTCCTGCGCCCTGCTACACACTAGTTGAAGTGATGGTTCAATAACCTTATCAAGTTCTACCACCCTCCCACTCAATTCTTTCGAGAGAAACCTTTCCTCGAGAAAGGATCCGTTTCTAGAAACAAACACTTTGCTTTTGAATCTGAGATAGGAGATGTACCCAACTGTATTGGATATCCTATGAAGATGCATTTATCTGCTTTGTGTTCGAGCTTATCAGACTGAAACTTTTTCACATAAGTGTCGATGCCCCAAACTTTCAAGAAATGACAGTTTAGATTTCTCTAAACCTCATTCTATACCGTGTCATCTCAACGAAAATACGCGGTGCCCTATTTAAAGTGAATGCGGTTGTCTCTAATGCATAACCCACAAATGATAGTGGTAATTTGATAAGAGACATCATAGCATGTACCATACCAAATAGTGCGTGGCTATGACGTTCAGACACATCATCACACTATGATGTTCCAGGTGGCATGAACTGCGAAACAATTTCCACATTGTCTTAACTGCGTACCAAAACTCATAACTCAGATATTCATTTCTATGATCATATTGTAGACAGTTTATCCTCTTGTTTACGACGAACTTCACTCCAAAAAAAATTGAACTTTTCAATATTTCAGACTTGTGATTCATTAAGTAAATACTCTTGTATCTGCTCAAATCGTCATTGAAGTAAGAACATAATGATATCCACTGCGTGCCTCAGCACCCATTGGACTGCATACATCAAAATGTATCACTTCCAACAAGTTACTATCTTGTTTCATCTCAATGAAAACAAGGCCTTGCTCATGCGGTATGATTTGCACGTCACTAGTGATTCAAAATCAAGTGAGTATAAAGATCCATCAGCATGGAGCCTCTTCATGCAATTTATACCAACATGACTCAAGCGGTAGTGCCACAAGTAAGTGGTACTATCATCATTACCTCGTATCTTTTGGCACCAATATCATGAACATGTGTAACACTATGATCGAGATTCAATAAACCATTGAAGGTGATTATTCAAGCAAATAGAGTAACCATTATTCTCTTTAAATGAATAATCGTATTGCAATAAACACGATCCAATCATGTTCATGCTTAACGCAAGCACCAAATAACAATTATTTAGGTTTAACACCAATCCCGATGGTAGAGGGAGTGTGCGATGTTTGATCATATCAACCTTGGAAACACTTCCAACACATATCGTCACCTCGCCTTTAGCTAGTATCCGTTTATGACGTAGCTTTCATTTCGTGTTACTAATCACTTAGCAACCGAACCGGTATCCAATACCCTCGTGCTACTAGGAGTACTAGTAAAGTACACATCAACATCATGTATATCAAATATACTTCTTTCGACTTTTGCCAGCCTTCTTATCTACCAAGTATCTAGAGTTGCTCCGCCTCAGTGACCGTTCCCCTCATAACAGAAGCACTTAGTCCCGGCTTGGGATTAATCTGGGGTCTCTTCATTAGTGCAGCAACTGCTTTGCTGTTTCACGAAGTATCCCTTCTAGCCCTTGCCTTTATCGAAACTTAGTGGTTTTACTAACCATCAACTATTTATGCTCCTTCTAGATTTCTACTTTCGCAGTGTCAAACATCGCGAATCGCTCAAGGATCATTGTATCTATCCTTGATATGTTATAGTTCATCACGAAGCTCTCACAGCTTGGTGGCAGTGACTTTGGAGAACCATCACTATCTTATCTGGAAGATCAACTCCCACTTGATTCAAGCGATTGTCGTACTCAGATAATCTGAGCACACGCTCAACGATTGACCTTTTCTCCTTTACTTCGTGGACAAAGAATCTTGTCGGAGGTCTCATACCTCTTAACAAGGGCACAAGCATGAAATCACAATTTCATCTCTTTAGAACATCTCTTATGTTCCGTGACGTTTCAAAACGTCTTCGGCGCCTTGCTTCTAAGCCATTAAGTATTTTGTACTGAACTATCGTTTAGTCATCGGAAACGTGTATGTCGGATGTTCACATCATCTACAGACGACGCTCGAGGTGCAGTACACCGAGTGGTGCATTAAGGGCATAAGCCTTCTGCGCAGCAACGAGGACAATCCTCGGTTTTTACAGACTCAGTCTGCAAAGTTTGCTACTATCAACTTTCAACTAAATTTTCTCTAGGAACATATAAAAACAGTAGAGCTATAGCGCAAGCTACATCGTAATTCGCAAAGACCATTAGACTATGTTCATGACAATTAGTTCAATTAATCATATTACTTAAGAAATCCCACTCAAAAAGTACATCTCTCTAGTCATTTGAGTGGTTCATGATCCAAATCCACTATCTCAAGTCCGATCATCACGTGAGTCGAGAATAGTTTCAGTGGTAAGCATCTCTATGCTAATCATATCAACTATACGATTCATGCTCGACCTTTCGGTCTCATGTGTTCCGAGGCCATGTCTGCACATGCTAGGCTCGTCAAGCTTAACCCGAGTGTTCCGCGTGTGCAACTGTTTTGCACCCGTTGTATGTGAACGTTGAGTCTATCACACCCGATCATCACATGGTGTCTCGAAACGAAGAACTGTCGCAACGGTGTACAGTCGGGGAGAACACAATTTCGTCTTGAAATTTTAGTGAGAGATCACCTCATAATGCTACCGTCGTTCTAAGCAAGATAAGGTGCATAAAGGATTAACATCACATGCAATTCATAAGTGACATGATATGGCCATCATCATGTGCTTCTTGATCTCCATCACCAAAGCACCGGCACGATCTTCTTGTCACCGGCGTCAGACCATGATCTCCATCAACGTGTCGCCATCAGGGTTGTCGTGCTACTCATGCTATTACTACTAAAGCTAAGTCCTAGCAATATAGTAAACGCATCTGCAAGCACAAACGTTAGTTTAAAGACAACCCTATGGCTCCTGCCGGTTGCCGTACCATCAACGTGCAAGTCGATATTAACTATTACAACATGATCATCTCATACATCCAATATATCACATCACATCGTTGGCCATATCACATCACAAGCATACCCTGCAAAAACAAGTTAGACATCATCTAATTGTTGTTGCATGTTTTACATGGTGACCATGGGTATCTAGTAGGATCGCATCTTACTTACGCAAACACCACAACGGAGATATATGAATTGCTATTTAACCTCATCCAAGGACCTCCTCAGTCAAATCCGATTCAACTAAAGTTGGAGAAACCGACACGCGTTGGTCATCTTTGAGCAACGGAGTTACTCGTAGCGATGAAACCAGTCTCTCGTAAGCGTACGAGTAAAGTCGGTCCGAGCCGCTTCGAACCAACAATACCGCGGAATCAAGAAAAGACTAAGGAGGGCAGCAAAACGCACATCACCGCCCACAAAAACTTTTGTGTTCTACTCGAGATTACATCTACGCATGAACCTAGCTCATGATGCCACTGTTGGGGAACGTCGCATGGGAAACAAAAAAATTCCTACGCGCACGAAGACCTATCATGGTGATGTCCATCTACGAGAGGGGATTTCCGATCTACGTACCCTTGTAGATCGCACAGCAGAAGCGTTAAGAAACGTGGTTGATGTAGTGGAACGTCCTCACGTCCCTCGATCCGCCCCGCGAACCGTCCCATGAACCGTCCCGCGATCCGTCCCACGATCCGCTCCGATCTAGTGCCAAACGGACGGCACCTCCGCGTTCAGCACACGTACAGCTCGACGATGATCTCGGCCTTCTTGATCCAGCAAGAGATACGGAGAGGTAGATGAGTTCTCCGGCAGCGTGACGGCGCTCCGGAGGTTGGTGGTGATCTAGTCTCAGCAGGGCTCCGCCCGAGCTCCGCAGAAACGCTATCTAGAGGTAAAACCGTGGAGGTATGTGGTCGGGCTGTAATGGCAAAAGTTGTCTCAAATCAGCCCTAATACCTCAGTATATATAGGAGGGAGGGGGAGGGAAGAGGCAGGGTTTGGCCGAAATTGGAGGTGGAGGAGTCCTACTCCAATCCTACTTGGAGTAGGATTCCACCTTCCCACTTGGAAACTCTTTCCACCTTGTGTTTTTTCCTTCTCAAACCTTATGGGCCTTAGTGGGAACTTATTCCAGCCCACTAGGGGCTGGTTTATCTCTTCCCATAGCCCATGAGACCCCTTGGGGCGTGACACCCCTCCCGATGGTCCCCGGCACCCCTCCCGGCACTCCCGGTACACTACCGATGAGCCCGAAACTTTTCCGGTGACCAAAACAGAACTTTCTATATATCAATCTTTACCTCCGGACCATTCCGGAGCTCCTCGTGACGTCCTGGATCTCATCCGGGACTCCGTACAACATTCGGTAACCAACCATATAACTCAAATACGCATAAAACAACGTCGAACCTGAAGTGTGCAGACCCTGCGGGTTCGAGAACTATGTAGACATGACCCGAGAGACTCCTCGGTCAATATCCAACAGCGGGACCTGGATGCCCATATTGGATGCTACATATTCTACGAAGATCTTATCATTTGAACCTCAGTGCCAAGGATTCATATAATCCCGTATGTCATTCCCTTTGTCCTTCGGTATGTTACTTGCCCGAGATTCGATCGTCAGTATTCGCATACCTATTTCAATCTCGTTTGATGGCAAGTCTCTTTACTCGTTCCGTAATACAAGATCCCGCAACTTACACTAAGTCACATTGCTTGCAAGGCTTGTGTGTGATGTTGTATTACCGAGTGGGCCCCGAGATACCTCTCCGTCATACGGAGTGACAAATCCCAGTCTTGATCCATACTAACTCAACGAACACCTTTAGAGATACCTGTAGAGCATCTTTCTAGTCACCCAGTTACGTTGCGACGTTTGATACACATAAAGCATTCCTCCGGTGTCAGTGAGTTATATGATCTCATGGTCACAGGAACAAATACTTGACACGCAGAAAACAGTAGCAACAAAATGACACGATCAACATGCTACGTCTATTAGTTTGGGTCTAGTCCGTCACATGATTCTCCTAATGATGTGATCCCCTTATCAAGTGACAACACTTGCCTATGGTCAGGAAACCTTGACCATCTTTGATCAACGAGCTAGTCAACTAGAGGCTTACTAGGGACAGTATTTTGTCTATGTATCCACACATGCACTGTGTTCCCAATCAATACAATTATAGCATGGATAATAAACGATTATCATGAACAAAGAAATATAATAATAACTAATTTATTATTGCCTCTAGGGCATATTTCCAACACAGTAAGGGTTGCCAACGCGGCTAGAGAGATGGGTAAGATCCGGGATAGAAGCATATAAATCACAAAGACCATAGGGTGGTTGAAGAGAATGCATTGGTCTGGTACCGGTGCATCAATCTGGCAAGGGATCGACACAACCAGGCACATTGGCATCACTCCGCTGGGGTGAAGATGACACCACACCAAGGAGCAAATATGCAATTGGTGGGTACAGGTGGTGCATCGAGACCCGTGCCACTTGCACTCACCACATCAATCATTAGTGATAAAATATCTAGTCTATATGGATGCTATGCACAAACAAATGCAACAACAAGTGCAGCAATCCAACTAGATCCTATACTATCGGTTACTAACGCTCGCGCAGTCTAGGGCGTCCTACAGCCAGACCTGCTCTGATACCAACGATTGTGGCACCCAGGCTTAGAGGAAACGGGAACGCCCCGTATTCCAGCCCAGGGACAAGTCTTCTGGAATACGACATCGTTGGCATAGAACAAATCAGCTCTTTATTACTATGGAAAAGGTTAAAGGGTACTTGGATTACATCACCACGGTGATAATACACCTCCCTAGGGTAATTCTACGCTAGCAACGGAACAACGACGGTGGTGATGGACTCCACTCTGCAGGGACTCTGGCTGGAACGTGTATCCTAGCTCGCGACTCGGGATCCTCGACAAGCAAGCAATCATGGCATGACCTGCAAACTGCCATGACACTCCCGATGAGTACTTTGAATGTACTCGCAAGCTCACAACAAACATCAGCATTAAGGCAAGACAACACCATAGAAATCAACATTAGGTAAAGATTTATCATCACCGAAGGGATAGTTGAAAATAACTATACCAGGCTACTCTCACCGTACTCTGGTGACCAACTCGTAATCTCACCAAGAACCTTCAGCAAATATTCTCAAGACGGACACCAAGACTTGTCACCGGCATGATGCCCGACTGCTACCATACTCAGACGAGTTCTTCCATCATTATTATCACTACTATGGTTATGGTTGACCACCTAGTGAGGTCTGGACAGGTTGTCCAATATCATGGACGCGGCTATTCGAATAGATTTTTCACTCTCCAGAGGTTGCACACTTTACCCACACCATGGAGCGTCTGACCTCATGATCCCATTCGGGTGGACCAGTGTTGCTCCAACGAAACCTGTCTGACACGTGACTCTTCCATCATACCACCGGCATTCATCCTCCCCCGGAGTCCTGCCTTGGGTGGCCCTGTGTCCTCATGGCACCTGCCACCGTCGTGGCCCAACTAAACTGTCCCAAACGGGGACTCCCGGGTCAAACAATCAACTGGTTCACAGGGTTATCACCGCCTACCTGATCAGGGTAGCGTGCGTGCATAACCCTCCCTCTTTGGAGGTATTGGTGAAAGAGTACGCAATCAGACCAGGTCAAGGTCGTCCCATACCGGCAAATGTGGCTGCACGGATAAGCCCGCATAGGTGACTCCCGATTAACCAACTAAGTATCTTATCCCCGAATAATATTTCTGTCATAGCTGACACTCTGATATCCTAGTAATCCAGTATCCAATAAGCTCAAGTCACTGCTATTTATTCATATCCATAGACTGCCGGAGGAAACTCAAAATAATCATAGACAGTAATCTTCAACGTTATGGCATAAACAAGTGGGTAAAATACTACTCCCTCCATTCCTTTATGTAAGGTGTATTATTTCCGGCATGGTGACCAAGGCACATAATTATACACATGTTAATACGAAATTAACCTTGGCCAAATCATTGATTAGAGGCAATAAAATCATTTAGGCTAGGAAAGTAAGAGATACACACAATCATGAGAGAGATTCTTACCTTTTTCTCTTTATATTAAGAAATGCATGCAATCAGGGGTGAGATAATTTCCTTTTTTTGAAGGGCTAATGATGGAATCACAAATAATTAGAAGAAATGCACCTTACATTGTGGAATTTTATCAAAAAACAAATACACCTTATATAAAGGAACGGAGGGACTAGTTACTAAAAGTCCCGTACTCAACATGGTAGTCACCTATTCAAGAATTTATTCAAACATTGCATAATCTAATCTATACTACAAATAAATATACTTGCGATTAAAGTAATTCGTTAAACTATGATATTGCAATGCAATTATGCAACTGAGGGTTGTTGGCTTGCCTCGGGGTGAAGGAACCATCGGGAAGAAGTGTGGAGAATCCACGGAATTGATTGTGGGGCACAGTTCTCTCTCGGAGGGGCTGTTTACGGGCAAGGGCCAAATTGTCATTTGCACTGTGTGAACACATAGTGAAAATGATACCAACATGACGGCCTCGACGAGACAAAGACGTCGGCTTTGGAATCACCTCGATCGGAGTTGCGGATGAAAAGATATAAGAGTTTTGGTGTTAAGGACTTATGTGCAATAAAAATATTCACATCCCGGTCCTTCAGCGGTGCGGCTGGGCAGAGGGCGAAAGCGTATTTTTGAAAATACTCATTCGTTGAAGGGAGACGGCCTTGCGGGAGGGCGCCTCCACTTAAAATCACGCGGGCCCAGGGTCAACCCTGATGTTTGACTGATCGGTGGGACCCGAGGGGAGGTCGTGCCCACCTGGCAGGTCCATCTTCCTCCTCTCGTGCTTGCGCTTGGCCGGAGACAGGGGATCACCCCGATGTCGACTGTTGACGATTCCTGCCGTCTCCCGTGGCGTGCGACCTACCAACACGCTCAGCGGGACGATAGTCGTCGGTTGGTGAGGGCTTCCACTATCGGGGAGCTTCGGAACAGAGGCGACCGCGCGTGCGGTGAAGGACGGCTTCGGCATCTGGTGGGCTCGCTGCTAGAGGCCACCGGAGGAGAGGAAGAGATGCTGGGGTGGCTCCAGAGTGGAGATGGGGACCTCAAGTGGTGGTGGAAGGGAGAGAAGAGGCGGGGCTCGCCGGAATTTGACCGAGGCTCACCGGCGATCGTGGCGGCTAATATGGCAGGGAGGAGCTCCGGGAGCTCAGGTGATAGGCTGGGGAGGACCAAGGGGACATGGAGAGCCTATTGGTGAAGACGAGAGGGGCTCGGGGGCCTTTTATAGGCGGGGCTACGCAGGTGTCCGAGCACGTCCGCGGTGGCGCGATAAGCACGGCCGCGTTGGCGGTCTTAGCCGCGCACTAGCGCTCCAGGGCAACGTGGCTGCCACTTGCAGCGTCGGGAAGGGTCTAGGGTAGACAGAGGAACTCGAGGAGGCTTCGGGAGAGCTCGGGCGACGGCGACGGCGGTTGCAGATCACATGCGCGACTGTCGCACCGCGTAGGAGGGGACGTGAGAGGGGGAGAGGGCTCCAGGGAGAAGAGGACGACGAGGGGGGACTGTTGGACACGACGAGGCGCGCGGAAACGACGGGCAGAAAAGAGGGGCCCGAGGTAGCAAACACGCAGCTCGCTTCCATGGCGTGCCAGGGCGGTGGTGACCACGTGGACGTGTCGATGCCACGTACTCTGGTCGACCAAATCGTGTCTGCTCGATTAGTCATTCAAAGGGTAGTGCCACGAAGGAAAGAAACAGGCATAGAGGGGCTTGAGATGACCACAGCTAGCAAATTTGTTTTCGAACAGCAAAGTATTCGGAGTGGGGTGGGGAGATCCAACTAATTCTGATTTTTGGTTGAGGGTGATCACATACTAGAGTGATCATCTCTGCAAATTTTCAGCTCATTTGAATGAAGATAAGTAGCACTTGCATTTCACTGAGCTCTACTGGACAGAATTGCAAAGTATGAAGTGACACTCACATACTTGCTTGGATGGAGTTGAAACTTGGAGGAGATGAGTTATTTAGGATTATGAATATACTGTATAAATTTCATACCATCTGGATAAACCAAAGTGGTACTTCCTTCACACAGCATCCCACTGATCAGAATGTTAGGAAAATTATTGAGAGGAAATGGTTAGATAGAATGAGCCCAAATTTGGTGGAGATATGTTTTGTAGGTAGGAGAATTTCCTTGTAAAATTTCAGAAATTATGGAGCAAAATAAAGTATAGTTGCTTCACAATCCAAAATAATGACCACAGACAAAGGTTTCTATCCTGTGGTCACACAGTTGATGGGGTGATGCTCAAATTTGGGGAAGAGTCATGATTTGAGCATAGGAAGAGGCATGCAAAATTTCAACTCATTTGCTTACTCTTAGCTAGCACTTGCTTCACAAAGCTTCCTCTGGATCAGAAATTTTGGAAATTTGCGAAGAAATATTTACTAGCCAAATTGAGTTTAATTTTGTCATTAGGCAATGATATGGATAGGAAAGAGTGCCCACAAAGTTTGAGAGCAAGCAAGCACATATAAAGGGCACTTGCTTCACAACTTGACATTTAGGGAAGAATCAGAAAACGAGTATTTGAGGAATATTTTTGAACATGACAAGGAAGGTCTTTGTCCTATATGAGGAAGATATAACCCAAGAAATTTATGAGAATTATTTGGGAATTTTTGGAATGACACAAATGTGGGTTGCTTCACAACCCACAGCAAACAAGATTATTCCTTTAATAGAAAAAGGAATATTTCTAGGGAAAAGATTATTGGGATTGGCTCAAGATGGAAATGGCAAGGTCTTCAGATGGTTTGGAGGCTGGCAAGCCACTAGGGAGTAGAAATCAAGGGTGGTCCCTTTAGGTTCCAAAACTACCAAGCCACAGAAAAGCAAATCCAGACTAGAATCAAAAGAAAAAGAAATGGGCAAAATCTAGGGTGTTACACTAATCCCTTGCGGATCTTGTTACTCTTGGGTGTTTGAGCACCCTATACGGTTGAGGTCACCATGGATCCACATTCCATTGTGCTGAAGCGGTGTGGTCTTGTTGGGAGCCTCCAAGCTTTGTGTGGAGATTGCCCCAACCTTGTTTGTAAAGGTTCGATCGCTGCCTTCAAGGGCACCACTAGTGGAATCACGGCATCTCGCATTGTGTGAGGGCGTGAGGAGAATACGGTGGCCCTAGTGGCTTCTTGGGGAGCATTGTGCCTCCATACCGCTCCAACGGAGACGTACTTCCTGTCAAAGGGAAGGAACTTCGGTAACACATCCTTGTCTCCACCGGTTCCACTTGTGGTTATCTCTTACCTTTACTTTGTCCTTATTATTGTTGTGGTGTATTCCTCGCTTGCATTAGTTGTTGTTCTTTTTAGCATCATATATGTTGCTCACCTAGTTGTTTATCTAGAGAACCGTTTGTTGCTAACCCTAATTTGTTAAGAAGAGCTAAAAGTTGGTAGTTGCCTATTCACCCCCCCCCCCCCTCCCATCTAGTCAACCATATCGATCATTTCAATTGGTATCAGAACCACGTCTCTTTATTAAGGGTTTGACCACCCGAAGAGTATGATTGACGACGGTGGGAGTGGGCTTGAAGTGCCCGGGGCCTTGGAATTGAGCTCGATCACACGTGACAACTTGAATGAGACTATGGCCTCGCTCAAGACGTCTATGAAGATCAAAGTCAAGTCCATGCTTAAAGAATTAGTTGAGGGGATGAAGAATTCTCTCGAGCTGTAGCTTGTGGCTAAACCCACCACATCGGAGTCGGGGGCCAATTCTGAAAAGGAGGCAGCTAGAGGTACTCGTACTTGTTCCCCTCTTGACAATAATGGGACGGGAACCTTTGCCTCGATTCCCCCTTCCCCGGTCTATGGAGGACCGGTCCCTACACCGCATATTAATAACCTTGGTACTCGTCCTAAACTTGTTAAAGGTGATTTCGCTAATTGGGTCTTTTGCATCAAGTCTCATTTGAATCACATATCAACAAATCTTTGGAGAATGATCGAACAAGGCTTCTACCCGCATGATCCAAACAACCTCGCTCCAAGAGAACAGGCGAACAATCAATACAATCATTCCGCGTTGTTCATCCTTCAATTCACGATTCCCCCCGAAGATCTATCTCACTTGCGCCCCTTCACCCGTGCAAAGGATTGTTGGGAGCACATCATGGTGTTGTATAAGGGGAGCTCAAGTATTTAACGGTCCAGCTTTGAAGTGGTTCTTGATGAGGCCGATGAGTTTGTGATGCTAGAAGATCAGGACCCCCTGATCTCTATCCAAGAGTGACTACTCTTGCCGTTGCTCTCCAAGATCATGGGAGGAAGGATACGGATGACACTTGAATCAAGTGCAATTGTCAAGGCCATCATGCCATTCAACAAAGCCATGTCCTCCGTCATTCGTCAAAGGCTGGATTTCCACACCTTGACCTCAAGCGACGTGTTGGATGAGTTCATTGCCATGAATATCATACAAGACCGTTGACAATGCTCTTGATCGTGTCCAGTCAAAGAAAGTCTCACCCAACCTTGCCTTGAGATCCAAGGTCATTTCATATGAAGAAGAGGAAGAGGAAGAAGAGGGCTGCCCTGAAGACACAAAGTATGCTTATCACGAGCACATGGCTCTTGCATCAAGGAAATTTTGGGGCAAAAAGAGAAACCCAAGGCCCAACTTTTCGAAGAACAACTCAAGTGGGTCCAAGAACAAGCAATGAGTGATGGCATGCTACAATTGCGGCAATGTGAGTAACTTTGTGGCGGATTGTGCTTATGATAAGAGGGAAGACAACGGGGGCAAGCTCATTCGCAAATACAAAGCGAAGTCTTTCCCATGCAAGAACATCTTCACCAACAAGACTCCTCCAAGGGGTTTGGTGGCCCATGAAGAGTACACCTCCGATGATGATGAAGATGATACAGGTCATGAGGGGATGGAAACGGCTACCGTGGCCATTGCCACTTCCTCTCCCAAGGTGCCTCTCTTCGGCGCCACCATCGAGAACCGTATCGCCAAGTGCCTCATGGCCAAAGGTATCAATAAGGTAACTCCCAACATCAATACCACTATCACTACTTCTCCTTCATTGTTAGATTGTGTTGATGATAGTGAAGTAGTGGAGCTTGATGAGAATGAGTTTGACAAATTCTTGTGTAAGATCAAAGGTGAATCCAAGAAGCACTTTGTTGCTCTTTTGGAACAACTTGGTGAGGCCAATGATCTCATTGAAACTCATGAGGATACTATATCCAAGTTGGAAGGACATAGTCGTGATTACGCTGATGAGATTGCGCAACTATGCATTGCTCTAGAGGAAGAGTCCGGTCTTCATTTGGCTCTTGAGGAGTCACACAACGTTGATCATGCTAAATTACAAAAAGATCTTGATCATTCTATTGTTCTTACACGTGTGCTTAATTCCGAGAAAGTTGCACTTGGGGTTGGTCTTGATAGACTCAAGGAAGAATTTGATACACTTGACAAGGCCCACAAGGTCTTGAAAGGTGTTCATTCCTCTCTTAAGGAGTCTCACGATCAACTCGAAGTAAAACTAACCAAGGAGATATCTACCTGTCCTCCTCTTGTTCTAATTGATAATGCTTGTGCTACTAACCCTATTTGTGAGCATGTGCATCTTGTGGAGGAGTATGCTAAGTTGAAAGAACAACTTGAAAAGGGCCTTGTGTCATGCATCCAAGGCAAGAATTGCCTAAATGACCTTTTGAGTAATCAAAAGGAAGTTGTAGGAAAGGATGGACTTGGGTTTGCACCCAAGTCTAAGAAGAAAACGAAGAACAAGACCAAGCTATCTTCCCCTCTCAAGGATATTTTTGTCAAAGAGGGTGAGAGTACTCATAAGAAGATGAAGAACAAGGAGGGGGTGATAATGCCAAGAAGGGAAAAATCACCTCTACCAACAAAGCCGGCGACTTTAACCCCTCTTATGTTTTATGTCGTGCTAGTGATGGGCATGTTTATGCTAAATTTTTTGGTTCTTATTATGAGTACATTGAATGGGCTATTTGGGTTCCTAAGACCCTTGTTTCTAACATCAAAGGACCCATTCAAGAATGGGTATATAAATCCAAGCATTGATCTATTGTAGGAGTTTGCTTCCGGTGGAGTGTCATAGTTGCTCGACAGTGGAGCCACAAATCATATGACCTGGAGCAAGGACTTGGTGGTGGATGTGCATCCAATTCCATCTATGCCCACCCATGTCCAATTTGTTGATGCCTCAACATCTAAGGTAATGGGATTTGGCAAGGTCGTCATCTCTCAATATTTATCTATAGAGAAGGTCATGCTTGTTGAGTCCCTTGCATACAATTTGCTTTCTGTTCGTCAGCTTGCAATTATGGGCTTTGTCACCTTCTTTAATCTTGATATCGTGGCCCTTTTGTGGAGCAAGACTCTTAAAGTAGCCTTTGTTGGACATGTCGAGAATGGTCTCTATGTGGTGAACTTTTCACAGCGACCTACTAAGATCGCGACTTGTCTAATGGCTAAAGTTAATGTGGATTGGTGATACGTCTCAAACGTATCTATACTTTTTGATGGTTTCACGCTGTTATCTTGTCTTCTTTGGTTGTTTTATCTACCTTTTATATCTTTTTTGGGACTAACTTATTAATTCAGTGCCAAGTGCGAGTTCCTGTTTTTCCGTGTTTTTGACTCTTTTCAGATCTGATTTTGGAACGAAGTCCAAATGGAAGAAAAACCCCGAAATGATTTTTTCCCGAACGGAAGAAGATCACGGGGCCTTTGGGCCAAGCCAGGTGGTCTCCAGGGAGCCCACAAGCCCCCACTCCGCCACCAGGGGAGGCGGCGGTGGGAAGGCTTGTGGCCTCCCTGGCCGCCCCCTGACCTAGATCTTTGGCCTATAAATTCCCAAATATTCCGCAAAAAATAAGGGGAGCCTCGAAAATACTTTTCCGCCGCCGCAAGCTTCCGTTTCCGCGAGATCTCATCTGGAGACCCTTCCCAGCGCCCTGCCGGAGGGGACTTTGGAGTTGGAGGGCTTCTTCAGCATCATCATCGCCCCTCCAATGACTCGTGAGTAGTTCACTTCAGACCTACGGGTCCGTAGTTAGTAGCTAGATGGTTTCTTCTCTCTCTTGGATCTTCAATACAAAGTTCTCCATGATCTTCATGGAGATCTATCCGATGTAATCTTCTTTGGCGGTCTGTTTGTCGAGATCCGATGAATTGTGGATTTGTGATCAGATTATCTATGATATATATTTGAGTCTTTGTTGATTTCTTATATGCATGATTTGATATCCTTGTAAGTCTCTCCAAGTCTTGGGTTTTGTTTGGGCAACTAGATCTATGAATCTTGCAATGGGAGAAGTGCTTGGTTTTGGGTTCTGCCATGTGGTGACCTTTCCCAGTGACAGTAAGGGCAGCAAGGCACACATCAAGTAGTTGCCATCAAGGGTAAAAAGATGGGTTTTATCATTGGTTTGATATTATCCCTCTACATCATGTCATCTTGCTTAAGGCGTTACTCTGTTCTTATGGACTTAATACACTAGATGCATGCTGGATAGCGGTCGACGTATGGAGTAATAGTAGTAGATGCAGACAGTATCGGTCTACTTGTTTTGGACGTGATTCCTATAGAAATAATCATCGCATAGATATCGTCACGACTTTGCGCGGTTCTATCAATTGCTCGACAATAATTTGTTCACCCACCGTCTACTTGCTTTCATGAGAGAAGCCACTATTAAACACTACGGCCCCCGGGTCTATTCACATCCATCGTTTACATCTCCGCTTTTACTTTGCTTTGTTACTTTGTTGCTTTCAGTTCTCACTTGCAAAACAATCTATAAGGGATTGACAACCCCTTCATAGCGTTGGGAGCAAGTTTTTGTGTTTGTGCAGGATCTTGAGATACTCCTCCACCGGATTGATACCTTGGTTCTCAAACTGAGGGAAATGCTTACCACACCTATGCTACATCACCCTTTCTGCTTCGAGGGAACACCAACACAAGGCTACAAGGCCACGGGGGAAATCCTTTGCATACTTGCCTAGGAAGTCCCTTAAGGCGTAGCCGCAGTAGAAAGATCAAGCCAAGTAATCTCCCGTCGACGTGCCTATTTATTGCGTCGTTGGAAGGTCTTTTGTTGCAGTAGCAGAAGTATTTCTGGCACCATTGCCGGGAATACACAGCTGACATCACAAGTATTTCTGGTGCCGTTGCCGGGGAGGAGAAATCAAGATCTATCCAAGTAGGTCTCACAAACTCTTCTCTTGCATTTACTTTTGTTGCCAGTTGCCTCTCGTTTTCCTCTCCCCCACTTCACATTTGTCGTTTTCATTTACCTTTCTCCTTTGCCTTTTTCGTTTGCCTTTTCATTCGCCCTTTTCTCTCGCTTGCTTTCTGTTCGCTTGTGTGCCATGTGCCTTCAATATGCTTGCATCTTCGCTTGCTGAAAATCTAGTGATATGGATCCTCATCCACTTGCTAATCTCTTTAAGAGACCCACTATTGTGGAACGAATTGCTAGTGAGTTGAGGACAATTAACTATTTCTATGGAGTTTTGCTTAAGATGCGTGAATCTGAAAATTGTGAGGAAGAAATTCATGAAGTGATTCACGAGGGCTCCTTGGATGAAAAGCATGATTGCAATGGTTTCACTATAAATTCTATTAGTGACAATCATGCTAAAAATATGCAAAACCCTAAGCTTGGGGATGCTAGTTTTGCTATGTCCACTACTTGTTGCAATAATCATGATTGGGGTAATGATCTTTCTTATGATCTTGAAAATTTGTTTAAACCTCATGATGAATATGATATTTGCAATAATATTGAAAGTGGGTTTGGAGAAGTCATGACTTTCGTTGATGATAATCCCACTATTTTGGAAGAGCGTCAACTTTGTATGCATGTGGATCATGAAAACAATATCCTTTGTGATAGTTACATTGTTGAATTCAAATATGATCCCACATGTAATTGCTATGAGAGAGGAAAATATTGTGGTAGAAACTTTCATGTCACCAAATTACCTCTCGTTATGTGGAGATTGTTATTGTCTCTTTCTTCTTCCTTGCATATGGCAACTATTGGTTGTCTTGACAATCTGTTTTCCTATAAAAATGCCTATGCATAGGAAGTATGTTAGACTTAGATGTGATTTTCACATGCTTTAGGATGCTCTCGTTGTGCTTCAATTCTTGTCTTTTGTGAGAGCATCATTGAATGCCTAGCTAAGGGCATTAAACAAAAGCGCTTGTTGGGAGGCAACCCAACGAATCTATCATTTTTCTTTGTGTTTTGTGTTTTCCACACTTTCATAATTCTGTTATGCTTGTGTTTTTGTGTTTCTTTTTGTGTTTGTGCCAAGCAAAACCGTTATGATTAGTCTTGGGGATGATCGTTTGGTCATGCTGGAAAAGACAGAAACTTTCTGCTCACGAAAAGAATTTTCATTTTGTTTCTGTAAGAGATTTGGAGTTGATTCTTTTTTATGATGATTGCTATGCAAATTCTTCAGAATGTCATAATGTTTCAGAATTTGTGAAGTCCATAGGTATATGAAATATACAGATTTCTACAGACTGGTATGCTGTTAACAGATTCTGTTTTTTGTTGTGTTGGTTGCTTATTTTGATGGAACTATGGATAGTATCGGGGCGTATTAGCCATGGAAGATTGAAAGTACAGTAACCCAACATCAGCACAAGTAGAATTTAAGTTTTCTACAGTACCTAAGGAAGTGGTGGTTTGCTTTCTTGTACTAATGTTATCACGAGTTTCTGTTTAAGTTTCGTGTTGTGAAGTTTTCAAGTTTTGGGTGAAGTTCTTATGGACAAAGAGATAAAGAGTGGCAAGAGCTCAAGCTTGGGGATGACCAAGGCACCCCAAGATATTCAAGGATGTCGTAAAATCCTAAGCTTGGGGATGCCCCGGAAGGCATCCCCTCTCTCGTCTTCAATCCATCAGTAACGTTACTTGGGGCTATATTTTTATTCACCACCTGATATGTGTTTTTGCTTGGAGCGTCTTGTATCGTAGGAGTCTTTTATTTTTCTTGTGTCACAATCATCCTTGCTGCACACCTAGAGAGAGAGACATGCACACACCGTGATTTTGTCGAGCTTCACTTATATCTTTTGGTAGACAATTCAGCTCACATGTGCTTCACTTATATCTTTTGAGCTAGATACTTTTGCTCTATGTGCTTCACTTATATCTTTTAGAGCGCAGCGGTGCATGGTTTGCTAGTTGATCTATGCTTTGAAAGTAGTCTCAAAAGGGGTAGTTATCCAAAGGGATACGAAAACTTCCACCTTCATGTGCATTGAATAGTTATAGAAGTTTGATTCATCTCAATTAGTTTTGAGTTGTGGTTGTGGTAATATTGTAGTTATGCTAGTAAGGTGTTGTGGATCTAGAAATACTTGTGTTGAAGTTAGTGATTCCCGTAGCATGCACGTATGGTGAACCTCTATGTGATGAAGTCTGAGCATGATTAGTCTATTGATTGTCATCCTTTGTGTGGCGGTCGGGATCGCGCGATGGTTTATACCTACCAACCCTTCCCCTAGGAGTATGTGTTGAATGCTTTGTTTCGATTACTACTAAAACTTTTGCAACAAGTATATGAGTTCTGCATGACTAATGTTGAGTCCATGGTTTAGATGCACTTTCACGTTCCACCATCACTATCTTCTTAGTGTCGTGCAACTTTCGCCGGTGCACAAAACCCACCATTAGCCTCCCTCAAAACAGCCACCATACCTACCTACTATGGCTTTTTCAAAGTCATTCCGAGATATATTGCCATGCAACTACCACCATGACATGTGCCACCACGTCTACATTTCCATTGCATGATCGTAAGATAGCTAGCATGATGTTTCCATTGATGTCTATGCCATGCTAGATCATTGTCACGGTACACTACCGAAGGCACTCCATATAGAGTCATCGTTAGTCTAAGTTTTGATTTGAAAGTGTGATGATCATCATTAATGGAGCATTGTCCCATGTGAGGAAATAAAAGAGGTCAAAGAAGCCCACCAAAATAAAAAATAATAAAAATAAAAAAAAAGAGGCCAAAGATCCCACCAAAATAAAAAAAACATGAGAGAAAAAGAGAGAAGGGACAATGCTACCACTTTTTCCACACTTGTGCATATTAAGCACCATGAAGTTCATGATTGAGAGTCTCTCGTTTTGTCACCACCATATAGCTAGTGGGAAATTTTAATTTTATAACTTGGCTTGTATATTCCTATGATAGGCTTCCTCAAAATTGCCTTAGGTCTTCGTGAGCAAGCAAGTTGGATGCACACCCACTAGTTTTCTTTAAGAGCTTTCACATACTCATAGCTCTAGTGCATCAATTGTATGGCAATCCCTACTCATTCACATTGATATCTATTGATGAGCATCTCCACAGCTCATTGATATGCCTAGTTAATGTGACTATATTCTCCTTTTTGTCTTGCAACCTCCACTACATTCCACACCATCTATAGAGCTATTAACCATGGCTCACGCTCATGTATTGCGTGAGAGTTGAAAAGGTTTGAGAAAGTAAAGGTGTGAAACAATTACTTGGCCAATACCGGGGTTGTGCATGATTTAAATTCATTGTGCAATGATGATAGAGCATAGCCAGACTATATGCTTTTGTAGGGATAACTTTCTTTTGGCCTTGTTATTTTGAAAGTTCATGATTACTTTGCTAGTTTGCTTGAATTATTATTGTTTCCACGTCAATATCAAACTATTGTTTTAAATGTAATGGATCTGAACATTCACGTCACATAAGAGGAATTACAAAGGACACCTATGCTAGGTAGCATGAAAGCATCAAAAATTCATTCTTATCACTTCCCTACTCGAGGACGAGCGGGAGTTAAGCTTGGGGATGCTTGATACGTCTCAAACGTATCTATAATTTTTGATGGTTTCACGTTGTTATCTTGTCTTCTTTGGTTGTTTTGTGTACCTTTTATATCTCTTTTGCGACTAACTTATTAATTCAGTGCCAAGTGCCAGTTCCTGTTTTTTCCGTGTTTTTGACTCTTTTCAGATCTGATTTTGGAACGGAGTCCAAACGGAAGAAAAACCCCGAAAAGATTTTTTCCCGAACGGAAGAAGATCAGGGGGCCTTTGGGCCAAGCTAGGTGGGCTCCTGGGAGCCCACAAGCCCCCACTCCGCCACCTGGGGGAGGCGGCAGTGGGCAGGCTTGTGGCCTCCCTGGCCGCCCCCTGACCTTGATTTTTGGCCTATAAATTCCCAAATATTCCGCAAAAAATAAGGGGAGCCTCAAAAATACTTTTCCACCGCCGCAAGCTTCCGTTTCCGTGAGATCTCATCTAGAGACCCTTCCCGGTGCTCTGCCGGAGGGGACTTTGGAGTTGGAGGGCTTCTTCATCATCATCATCGCCCCTCCAATGACTCGTGAGTAGTTCACTTCAGACCTACGGGTCCGTAGTTAGTAGCTAGATGGCTTCTTCTCTCTCTTCGATCTTCAATACAAAGTTCTCCATGATCTTCATGGAGATCTATCCGATGTAATCTTCTTTGGCGGCGTGTTTGTCGAGATCCGATGAATATTGGATTTGTGATCAGATTATCTATGATATATATTTGAGTCTTTGATGATTTCTTATATGCATGATTTGATATCCTTGTAAGTCTCTCCGAGTCTTGGGTTTTTTTTGGCCAACTAGATATATGATTCTTGCAATGGGAGAAGTGCTTGGTTTTGGGTTCTGCCATGTGGTGACCTTTCCCAGTGACAGTAAGGGCAGCAAGGCACACATCAAGTAGTTGCCATCAAGGGTAAAAAGATGGGGGTCTTATCATTGGTTTGAGATTATCCCTCTACATCATGTCATCTTGCTTAAGGCATTACTCTGTTCTTATGGACTTAATACACTAGATGCATGCTGGATAGCGGTCGACGTGTGGAGTAATAGTAGTAGATGCAGACAGTATCAGTCTACTTGTTTTGGACGTGATGCATATAGAAATAATCATCGCATAGATATCGTCACGACTTTGCGCGGTTCTATAAATTGCTCGATAGTAATTTGTTCACCCACCGTCTACTTGCTTTCATGAGAGAAGCCACTAGTAAACACTACGGCCCCCGGGTCTATTCACATCCATCGTTTACATCTCCGCTTTTACTTTGCTTTGTTACTTTGTTGCTTTTAGTTATCACTTGCAAAACAATCTATAAGGGATTGACAACCCCTTCATAGCGTTGGGAGCAAGTTTTTGTGTTTGTGCAGGATCTTGAGATACTCCTCCACCGGATTGATACCTTGGTTCTCAAACTGAGGGAAATACTTACCACAGCTACGCTACATCACCCTTTCCGCTTCGAGGGAACACCAACGCAAGGCTCCAAGGCCATGGGGGAAATCCTTTGCATACTTGCCTAGGAAGTCCCTTAAGGCGTAGCCGCAGCAGAAAGATCAAGCCAAGTAATCTCCCGTCGACTTGCCTATTTATGGCGCCGTTGGAAGGTCTTTTGTTGCAGTAGCAGAAGTATTTCTGGCACCATTGCCGGGAATACACAGCTGACATCAGTTGGCTTTGGCATCACCGACTAGCTCATGCCAACATGAGATATTTGCAAAGTCTCCTCAAAGGGGACCATGCTCGTGGACTAACAAATGTGAGTTTTGCCAGATACCATGCTTGCAGTGCTTGTATTGAAGGAAAGCTTCATGAAACGGCTCACTGTCCCACGACTATCATCTACACTAAAAGGACCTTGGAGCTCCTTCACATGGATATCTTTGGTCCTCCATCTTTTGATAGTCTTGGGGGAATAAAGTATTTCTTGTTGATTGTGGATGACTACTCAAGATACACTTGGGTACACTTCTTCAAGAGGAAGAGCGAGACTCAACAAACCATCATCGACATTGCTAATGAAGCTCAGCGTCAACATGAAGCAAAGATATTGATGATTAGAAGTGACAACGTCACCGAGTACAAGAACTACACCTTGGATGAGTTCCTTAGTGACGAGGGGATCAAGCACCAATATTCAGCACCATATACCCCTCAACAAAATGGTGTGGCAGAGAGGAAGAACCGAGCATTGATGTATGGGGCAAGAACCATGATGGCGGAGTTTAAATCTTCATACAACTTTTGGGACGAAGCAACACCGCATGTCATGCATCCAATCGGCTCTACCTCTGCAAAGGCTTGAACCAGACTCCATATGAGATTCGTACCGAGAACAAGCCCAACCTCAAGTAATTCCGGGTGTTCGGTTGTAAGTGTTTCATTCTCAAGAAAGGTGTCTGTTTGACTAAATTCGAAACTAGAGCTCAAGAGGGCATGTATGTTGGTTATACTACGAACTCTCATGCTTACCGTGTCCTCAACAAGTCCACCACACTCATTGAGGAGACGTGTAACATAGAGTTTGATGAAAATAATGGCTCCCACGTGGAGCAAAGTGGTCTTTGTGATGTAGGTGATGAAATTCCTCCTCAAGCCATAAGAAGAATGGGGATTGGTCAAATACTCCCCATTGAGGAATCCCTTGTGGCCAAAGGAGAAAGACGATGCTCTACTCAAGTGGAACCATCACCCTCGCTAGACCCACACGCTTCCGAAGAACAAAATGAAGGCCCTCAACCCATTGAACAAGATCAAGGACAAGATCAACCTCATGAAGATGGTGTTGCACCAAATGTTGTCCATGATCATGCTCAAGACTCCGAGTTGGCTCAAGATCAAGTGCAACCACAAGATCAAGGGAAAGCTTGTGAGAAGGCTCTAGACGGTGCTCAAGATGATCAAGATGATGATCCTCAATTACCAAATCAGGAAATCTTGGAGCGCCACACAGCCAAGGTGGCTTCCAGGCTCGAGCATCGACAACTTATCTTGGAAAATGTGCTTGGAAGCTTCAATAAGGGGGGTAACTACTCGTCAACAATTATCAAACTTTTGTGAGCATCACGCGTTTGTTTCGTGTGTTGAACCCCAAAAGGTACATGAAGCGCTCGATGATGAGGATTGGCTTGAATCCATGCATGATGAACTTAACAACTTCGAGCGCAAGCAAGTTCGGGAGTTATTGTCAAGGCCAACGGAAGAACATAATGTCATTTGAACCAAATGGATCTTCAAGAACAAGCAAGATGCAAATGGTGTTGTTGTTTGAAACAAGGCAAGACTGGTGGCTCGAGGCTACTCTCAAGTTGATGGTATTGACTACGGTGAAACCTTTGCCCCTGTTGCTCGTCTTGAATCTATTCGTATGTTGCTTGCATTTGCTTCTCATCATGATTTCAAATTGCAACAAATGGATGTGAAGAGTGCATTTCTTAATGGTCCCTTAAATGAGTTGGTATATGTCAAACAACCCCCAGGATTTGCGGATCCCAAGCTCCCCACTCATGTATACAAACTCAAGAAGGCGCTCTACGGCCTTAAACAAGCCCCACGTGTGTGGTATGAGTACCTTACCGAGTTGTTGCAAGATCGTGGGTTTGAGATTGGGAAAATTCATCCCACCCTTTTTACCAAAAATGTCAAAGCGGATTTGTTCATATGCTAACTATATGTTGATGATATTATTTTTTGGTTCTCCTAACAAATCTTTCAATGAAAAGTTTGATGCACTAATTGCTGAGAAGTTTGATATGTCTATGATGGGAGAGTTGAAGTTCTTTCTTGGGTTCGAAATCAAACAAGGGAGAGAAGGAACGTTCATCAAACAAGCCAAGTACACTCAAGACATGCTCAAGAGGTTCGAGCTAGAGGACGTCAAGCCGGTGAAGTTTCCCATGCCAACCAAATGCAAGCTTGACAATGATCCCAATGGTAAAGCAGTGGATCAAAAGGTATATCGCTCCATGATTGGATCATTGCTTTACCTTTGTGCATCTAGACTAGATATCATATTGACTGTGGGAATTTGTGCATGGTTTCAATCCGCGCCAAAGGAAAGCCACTATGCAGCAGTCAAACGAATCTTTCGATATTTGGCTCATACCCCAAACTTTGGCTTATGGTACCCCCAAAGGAGCAAGATTTAATCTGGTAGCTTACTCTGACTCAGATTGGGTTGGAGACTGTGTCGTGAGGAATCAACTTCTGGAGGATGTAAATTCCTTGGTCGCTCTTTGGTAAGTTGGTCTTCGAAGAAGCAAAGCTGTGTATCAGTTTCTTCCACCGAGGCCGAGTATGTAGCTACGGCAAGTTTTTGTGCTCAATTACTATGGATGAGGCAAACTTTAAAGGATTATGGTGTCACTTGTGACAAAGTGCCCCTTCTATGTGACAATGAAAGTGCTATCAAGATATCTCTCAATCTGGTGCAACATAGCAAGACCAAGCATATTGATATTCGTCATTATTTCATTCGAGATCATATCAAGCATGGAGATATCGAGGTCCTCTTCATCAACACACAAGAGCAGCTTTCGGATATTTTCACAAAGCCTCTAGATGAAGCAAGGCTTCGCGAGTTAAGGCATGATCTAAATAGCATTGATTCAAGCAATGTGGATTGAAACTAGGCACACCACACCACACTCATCATTATATCTTGCTCTAGGTGTAGACATGGACATAGGGGGAGTGTTTTCTCTCAATGAACTTTCCATCCCCCCATTATGCATAAACCGGTCACATATTTCCCATTAGCCATTGTTGATGGCACTTTTGCTTCAAAGTCGAGCTATGGTCATGAACCCAAGGATAATTATTCGAAGTGTCATACCAAATATCTCAAACATAGGTGGCTTCGGCCACCGCACTCTCTTCATCAGAAGATCCGTTTCGGTGTTTGTTGGTCATGTTGTGATTTGTTGTATTTGTCTTTGCTTGGAGTTGTCCTGTGTTTTCCTCTATTTTCTTGCAAAGATCAACCTGTTTTTTTTTCTGAGCGGCACTACCGTGGATAGCCATGATACTGCCGCTGGAGAGGGCACGGTACTACCGCATCCGGAGCGACAGTAAATTTTTACTGCCGCTGGATGAACGGTACTACCGCTCAGCGAGCGGTAGTAAAATTTTACTACCGCTCGCCAAGCGGTACTATCATAATGATCGCAGTACTACCGCACCATCGGGGCCGTCAGGAGTTATATTAGGGCAAGGGGCAGTTTCTTCTCCCCCATATCCATTCATACCCATTCATCTCGTGGCTCTCTCTCTCTTCTCAAGAAACGGCACCGGAAGGACTCGCCGGATCTCCTTCTCCGGCCAGTCCCCTCCCATTCTGTTTGGTTGGATCGTCTCCCTTCTCTCCCTCATGCCATTGAACCTGGTATTGCCCCTAGTTCTCTTCTCTTTGTCTCGATTTTGTTGGATCTAGGGTTGGGGGCATATGAGTTAGTTTCATTGTTTTGTGGCACAATCTTTACATGAACGTATGGTTGGAGAGTTCTTGTGTGGTAGATTTGCTACTTAGTAGGATATGACATGTTAGTTTTGGTCTTTGGTAGTACCGGATGTGAAGTTTGGAGTATCAGATCTTGCACTTTTTGCCCCGTGCGATACTACCGCTCCTCTTGGAGCGGTACTACCGCAGTGGGTGCGGTAGTAAAATTTACTACCGCATGAACCCCGGTACTACTGCACCTTGGAGTGGTACAACCGCGGTCAGCGCGATAGTAAATTTTTACTACCACATGTACTATGGTACTACCGCACCTTGGAGCAGTACTACCACTGTCAGCGCGGTAGTAATTTTTTACTACCGCCTGCACTACGGTACTACCGCACCATGGGGTGGTACTACCACAGTCAGTGCGATAGTAAAATTTTACCACTTGACTTCTTTTGTCGTTTTCTTGTGTTTGCGTTGTGTGGCACAGGTGGTGGCTCCAGGCGCTCAAACCCTTCTCGGTATACCGGTTCCAAGCGCCTTCACAATCCAGATGCACCTGAGGGATCCCGGGCTCCAAAACACAACTTCAAGAGGCCCTCAAACAAGGGCTCGGAGAACACTGTCAGTTGGGATGGTATGCCGCAAGCTGAGTTTCTGGTTCGCCAGAAGCGCGACCACTACGTCATCGAGAGGGTTCATCTCAAGGGCTGTGAAATTTTCTGGTCCAAGCAACAGGCTCTTATCTGTCAAGATGTGATCAAGACCAAGAAGAACATCTATGTACCAGTTTAGTGGATTGACATGGATCATCTCAAGAAGGACCCGACATATTTTGGTGAGGCTCTGGACATGCTGGAGAAGCTTGGGATCGAGGACATCATCTCGTTTCAGCTTGACTTCGATCCTGAGATTGTGGCTCATATCTTTGTTACCGTTCACTTCCACTCGGATGCGGAGCGCACTATGACTTGGATAACCAATGGGGAGAAGTTGTCTGCTACTTGAAGGAGTTTATGGATCTTCTGCACATCGTGATGAGGGGATTGAGAACCCAGTTGGTTTGCACCCACACGCAAAGACATCTGCTACACCTAAGGAAAAGTTGTTGCCCCACTTTATTGAGAAGGTGTCCCCATCTGGTGAGATCTCTCATGTGCTCAACCCCTTCCTTGATGCCATGCACCGAATCTTTCGCAACACTCTCTTTCTACGTGTTGGCAACAAGGACCAGGTGCATTCATGTCTGGTGGATATGCTTTTGATGTGTTAGAAAGGGCGGGCTTGTGCTCGTGGACCTCTTGATGTGTCTCACGTCATGTGGAGTGAGCTTTAGTCAGCTGTGTTGCACCGAAAGATTCCCATCTATGGACCTTATCTGTTTTACTTGATCCGGGAGAGGTGGTCAATGAACTATCCAGAGATGTTGTTTGAAGCTCCTGGTTGGATCCGTCACGAGCCTATTAAGCTGTGTCAAAAGAATAAGTGGGCCAACACTACCACCACACCTACTGCTGCCAACATAGATACTGATGAGGATGAGGATGAGGTTGAGGCTGAGGCTGAGGGCATTCCAGAGACACATGCACCTTCCTCTGCCGAGCCATCTTGGGCCAAGAAACTCAAGGACCGGATGAAGACCTTGTTTTGCATGTAGGCAAAGGGGCAGTATTTGACCCATGTTGCTCAGAAGGAGAGCCATTAGCGCAACAAGCTGATTCTGCGAAAACTCGACGTGCACATCTCTAGTGGGTCTGAGCAAGACATAACTCCTGAAGTTGCTTTGATGGACAAGAAGAATCTTCAGTGGGATGAGTTTGATGAGTCAGATAAGGAGGATGATGAGGAGTCTGATGGCTGACATCTATGCATCTTGAGCTACCACATGTGTCGTAGATGTCCTCCTTGCCTTTTTGGTGTCCCGATGCCAAAGGGGAGAGAGTATAGGATTTGTGAGTTCCTTCATTTTATGTGTCTCTTTGTTCGTTCAACTTTCGTTGTTACTTTGGTTGGTTTTATTTTGTGTGTGAGACCTGGATACATACTCTATCGTATGGTGTGAGACATATGCTATCACTCATCTATCCTTATTGTCTTATTATTATCCAGTATGTTAGTAGCTTGTGAGTCTATTTAGTTTGTGCCCTTATCTTCATGCTCACATGCTATGCCTTGCTTCCATGCTTAGTGATTTATCAGTTTGTTGCAAGGAATGTCTCGTCTATAAAATATAGGGGGAGCGCTATTCCCAGGTTGTGTGCTTTGCAGCCCATGGTTTTTCTCTAAGTATGCACACATCGAGCGGGAGCCTGTCTCTAGTTTACAGAATTTGGGTTTGCATATGTTATATATATATATATATATCCTTTTGTGCAAATCATGTATTGTCATCAATCCACCAAAAAGGAGGAGATTGTTTGGGCATATTTCTCCCTAAGTGGTTTTGGTAATTGATGACAATGCATGTGCGGACTAATCGTGTGCATTGAGAATTTTAGATAATTCATAACTAGGCACAAGACGATTCGGTGCCCCCGGAGTCTATCAAAGATGGTTGCTTTCTATGTTTCTCTTTGGTGGATTTGAGTTGTAGGGAAGCCGTACTATTAAGAGGGGGTCTGCTTCAGAGAGTTTAGGGTGGAATCAACACGTACATAGTTTTATTGCACCACCTTTCCCTCGCTTAAATGAAGCTCCAACTTGTTTCTCCATGTATGTGCAAAGTACCAGCGGTAGTACCACAGGTGCCAACGGTAGTACCGCCCTGTGGGAGGTAGTAGTTTTTTACTACCGTTCTCTCAGAATTTTGCACAATGCTACCTCTTGAGCTTGCGTTGGTTTTTCCCTTGAAGAGGAAAGGGTGATGCAGCACAGTAGCAGTAAGTATTTCCCTCGGTTTTGAGAACCAAGGTATCAATCCAGTAGGAGTATCAAGGCAAGTCTCCAAAGTACCTGCGCAAAAACAACAAACTTGCACCCAACGCTACAAAAGGGTTATCAATCCCTTCACGATTGATTGCAAGGTGAGATCTGAAGGTGGAAAGTGCAACAAAGTAAAAGTGTAGAGCTGAAAATATGATGTGAAGTAGACCCGGGGGCCATAGTGTTCACTAGAGGCTTCTCTCATGATAGCAAATATTACGGTGGGTGAACGAATTATTGTCAAGCAATTGATAGAACCGTGCAAAGTCATGATGATATCTAAGGCAATGATCATACATATAGGCATCACATCTGAGACAAGTAAACCGATACTTTCTGCATCTACTACTATTACTCCACACATCGACCGCTATCCAGCATGCATCTAGTGTATTGAGTTCATAATGAACGGAGTAACGCCTTAAGCAAGATGACATGATGTACAGGGATAAATTCATGCGATAGATATAAACCCCATCTTTTTACCCTTGATGGAAACAACACGATGCGTGCCTCGCTACCCCTTCTGTCACTGGGTGAGGTCACCGCACGGCATGAACCCAAAACCAAGCACTTCTCCCATTGCAAGAATTATAGATCAAGTTGGCCAAACGAAACCCACAACTCGAAGAGAATTACAAGGATATGAAATCATGCATATAAGAGATCAGAGGAAACTCAAATAAGATTCATAGATAATCTGATCATAAATCCACAATTCATTGGATCTCGACAAACACACCGCAAAAGAAGATTACATCGGATAGATCTCCATGAAGATCATGGAGAACTTTGTATTGAAGATCTAAGAGAGAGAAGAAGCCATCTAGCTACTAACTATGGACCCGAAGGTCTGTGGTGAACTACTCACGCATCATCCGAGAGGCAATGGTGTTGATGAAGAAGCCCTCCAGGTTCGAATCCCCCCTCCGGCAGGGCACTAGAACGTGCCCCACATGGGATCTTTACACAGACAGAAGCTTGCGTCGGCGAAAAAGTATTTCGTGGCTCTCTCCTGTGGTTTTTGTTTTTTAGGGAATTTATAGGCAGAAGAGGTACGGCAAAGGAGCCAGGGGGGCTCAAGCCTTCTAGCCCCCCCAGGCCGTGGCTAGGGGGCTTGTGGCCTCCCCCAGGACCCTTTGCCTTGGTTCTCAAGTTCCCTATGTATCTTCTGTTCCGGAAAAAAACTTTCCGGAGGTTTTATTCCGTTTGGACTCCGTTTCATATTCTCCTCTGAAAAAGATCAAAAACACGGAAAAACAGGAACTGGCACTTGGCACTGAGTTAATAGGTTAGTCCCAAAAAAGATATAAAAATACATACAAAGCATCCAAAGTTTACAAGATAATAGCATGGAACCATCAAAAATTATAGATACGTTGGAGACGTATCAAGCATCCCCAAGATTAACTCCTGCTCATCCTCGAGTAGGGAAGTGATAAAGAATGAATTTTTGATGTGGAATGCTACCTAGCATAGTTGTCCTTTGCAACTTCTTCAACGTGACATGAATGTTCAGATCCGTAAGATTCAAAGCAATAGTTTTCTATTGACATGAAAACAATAATACTTCAAGCAAACTAGCAAAGTAATCATGAACTTTTAAAATAACAAGGCCAAGGAAAGTTATCCCTACAAAATCATATAGTCTAGCTATGCTCCATCATCCCCACACAACGAATTTAAATCATGCACAACCCCGGTATTGGCCAAGTACTTGTTTTTCCACTCTTACTTTCTCAAACCTTTTCAACTCTCACGCAATGTATGAGCGTGAGCCATGGATATAGCACTATAGGTGGAATAGAGTGTGGTGGAGGTTATGAGGTAAAAAGGAGGAGATGGTCACATTGACTCGGCGTATCAACGGGCTATGGAGATGCCCATCAATAGATATCAATGTGAATGAGTAGGTATTACCATGCAACGGATGTACTTAGAGCTATAAGTGTGTGAAAGCTCAAAAGGAGAACTAGTGGGTGTGCATCCAACTTGCTTGCTCACGAAGACCTAGGGCAATTTTGAGGAAGCCCATCATTGGAATATACAAGCCAATTTATATAATGAAGATTCCCACTAGTATATGGTGGTGACAAAACAAGAGACTCTCAATCATGAAGAACATGGTGCTATTGTGAAGCACAAGTGTGGAAAAAGATAGTAGCATTGTCCCTTCTCTCTTTTTCTCTCTTTTTTTATTTGGGCTCTTTGGCCTCTTTTCATTTTTTTTGGTGGGCATTCTTGGCCTATTTTTTTTTATTTCCTCACATGGGACAATACTCTAATAATGACGATCATCACACTTTTATTTACTCACAACTCAATACTTAGAGCAATGATGACTCTATAGGAAATGCCTCCGGCAGTGTACTGGGATGTGCAATGATCTAGCTTAGCGTATGACGTTTAAAACATCTCACTAGCTATCTTACGATCATGCAATGGCAATATGAAAGTGACGGCACAAGTCATGAGACGGAATAGTGGGAGTTGCATGGCAATATATCTCGGAATGGCTATGAAAAGGCGATGATAGGTAGGTATGATGGCTGTTTTGAGGAAGGTATATGGTGGTTTTGTGCACCGGCAAAAGTTGCGCGGCACTAGAGAGGCTAGCAACGGTGGAAGGTGAAAGTGTATCTATACCATGGACTCACATTAGTCATGAAGAACTCATATACTTATTGCGAAAGTTTTATTAGTAATCGAAACAAAGTGCTAAACGCATACTCCTAGGGGAAGGTTTGGTAGGTTTTAACCATCGCGCGATCCCGACCGCCACACAAAGGATGACAATCAATAAATCAGTTATGCTCCGACTTCCTAACATAGCGGTTCACCATACGTGCATATTACGGGAATCACTAACTTCAACACAACTATCTCTAGATTCACAACACCCTACTAACATAACTCTAATATTACCATATCCATGTCTCAAAATTAATTGAGAGGAATCACACTTCTCTTTACTAATCAATGCACATGAATATGGAAGTTTTATTATATCCTCTTTGGATGCCTATCATCTTTAGGACTCTTTCATGGCACACGCCAACTACCAAGTTACTCAGAGAGAGCACTCTCAAAAACATATAAGTGAAGAACGAGAGTTTTTATTTCTCCAAAATATGACACCGGCGTAATATAAAAATATCTAAGTGAAGCACTGGAGCAAAGTTATCTAGCTCAAAAGATATAAGTGAAGCACATGCGAGCTAATTTGCCTAACTGAAAATATATAAGTGAAGCTCAATGAGTATTCTGGAAAATTCATAATGAGTGCATGTCTCTATGAAGAAGGTGTGAAGCAAGGATGATTGTGACACAACAAAAATAAAAGACTCCTATAATACACGACTCTCCAAGCAAAACACATATCATGTGGTGAATAAAAATATAGCTCCAAGTAACGTTACCGATGGATTGAAGACGAAAGAGGGGATGCCTTCCCGGGGCATCCCCAAGCTTAGGCTTTTGGTGTCCTTGAATTTGGCTTGGGATGCCTTGGGCATCACCAAGCTTGAGCTCTTTCCACTCTTTATCCCATTTTCCATGAGAACATCACCCAAAACTTGAAGACTTCACAACACAAAACTTAAACAGAAACTCGTGATATCATTAGCACAAGAAAACAAACTACCAACTCTTTAGGTACTATAGCAGACTTGATTTTTATTTATATTGCTGTTATATTACTGTATTCTCACTTTTCCATGGCTAGTACCCCCCCTATACTATCCATAGTTTCATCAAAATTAGCAATCAACACAAGAAAAACAGAATCTGTCAAAAACAGACCAGTCTGTAGCAATCTGTAAACTTCGTATACTTCTGGTATATCAAAATTTCTGAACAATTATGAAAATTTGAGCAATTGGTATATCAACCAGAATAAAAAAGAATCAACTCAAAATCTCTTTCTGGATAGGAATGAAAAATAATTTCATGGGCACAAAGTTTCTGTCTTTTTCACCAAGATCAAACAACCATCACCAAAACTAGTCATAAAGGTTTTACTTGGCTCAAACACAAAAAACACAATCATAACAGAATTATTATGGTGTGGACACAACAAAACAGAAACCAAAAAGCAAATATAAATTCATTGGGTTGCCTCCCAACAAGCGCTATTGTTTAACGCCCTTAGCTAGGCATAAGCTGATAGAATCACGTATCGTCGTCTTTGGTGCTCAAACCATAAGTAGCCCTCATCATGGATTCATAAGGCTATCTTATTTTCTTTCTATGAAAATTTACATGCCCTTCTTTAATGGAATTTGAAATCTAATATTCCCTTCCTTCATATCTATGACATCACCAATAGTCCTTAGGAAAGGTCTACCAAGAATGATAGGACACTTCGGATTGCAATCAATATCAAGCACAATGAAATCCACGGGTACATAGTTCCTATTTGCAATAACAAGAACATCATTGATCCTTCCCACGGGTTTCTTAACAGCAGAATCCGCAAGATGCAAATTAAGAGAGCACTATTCAATCTCATTGAAGCCTAGAACATCACATAAAGACTTTGGAATAGCGGAAACACTAGCACCCAAATCACACAAAGCATTGCATTCATAGTTTTTGATCTTGATTTTAATAGTAGGTTCCCACTCATCATGAAGTTTTATAGGGATAGAAAGTTCCAACTCAAGTTTCTCTTCAAGAGATTTCATCATAGCATCGACGATATGATCGGTAAAGGCCTTATTTTGGCTATAAGCGTGTGGAGAGTTTAGAATGGATTGCATCAAGGAAATACATTCAATGAAAGAGCAACTATCATAATTTATTTCCTTGAAACCAAAGTAGTAATTTCATTACTACTCAAAGTTTGATATCCTCTACTCCACTTTCAATGCTTTTAGCATCAAGATAGATAGACTCCGAATCATTGGGGCATTTCTCAACCAAAGTGGATTCATATCGAGCCCCGTCATCATTAAATTTGACATTAGAAAACAAGGATTCAATGGGAGTCACACCAAGCACTTTAAGATCTTCGTGATTCTTATCACGAGAACACGCCTTTTTAAGCCATTCATGTCTAGCACGAATTTGGGCGGTTCTTTCTTTGCTCTCATTCATGGAAACACGCAAAGCTTTCAAAGTCTCATCCATATTGATCTTGGGAGGAGAACATCTCAATTTCAACGCATCAATATCAAGAGACATTCTATCAACGGTACTAGCCAAGTCATCAATTTTGAGCAGTTTTTCTTCTATGGACGCATTGAAAATCTTTTGCGAGTTGATAAACTCTTTAATATTACTCTCTAGATCAGAGGGTAATTAATTGTAATTTCCATGAGCATTGTTGTAGAAGTTGCCAAAGTTATTAGAGGGATTACTAGGAAAAGGCCTAGGAATATAGTTACCTCTAAAAGCATTGTTCTTGCCAAAATTATTCCTGCCAACAAAATTAACATCCAAGATCTCATTGCTACTCTCAATCAAGGAAGACAAGGGAATATCATTTGGATCTAAAGGAGCACCTTTACTAGCAAACAATTTCATTAATTCATCCATCTTTGCACTCAAAGAGTTAATTTCTTCTATAACGTGCACTTTTTTACTAGTAGGTGACCTTTCAGTGTGCCATTGAGAATAGTTTGTCATGATATTGTCTAGGAGTTTTGTGGCTTATCCTAATGTGATTTCCATGAAAGTTCCACCAGAGGTAGAATCAAGGATATTTCTAGAAGCAAAATTCAAACCAGCATAGAAGATTTGTATAATCATACAAAGACTCAAGCCATGAGAGGGACAATTTCTAATCATCAATTTCATTCTCTCCCAAGGTTGTGCAACATGTTCATGATCTAGTTGCTTAAAATTCATGATATCATTACGGAGAGAGATAATCTTAGCCGGTGGAAAATACTTGGATATATAAGCATCTTTGCACTTGTTCCAAGAATCAATACTATTTTTGGGTAAAAACGAAAACCAATTTTTTGCTCGATCTCGCAATGAGAACGGAAATAGCTTCAATTTAATCACATCATTATCCACATCTTTCTTCTTTTGCATATCGCATAACTCAATGAAGGTATTAAGGTGGGATGCGGCATCTTCGCTAGGAAGGCCGGAGAATTGCTCTTTCATAACAAGATTTGGCAAAGCAGCATTGATTTCATATGATTCCGCACTAGTGGCGGGAGCAATCGGAGTACTAATAAAATCATTATTATTAGTATTCGAGAAGTCACAAAGTTTGGTGTTTTCAATCATGGTGACTTCAGCAACCAAGACAAGCACACAAGCGAACAGAAAGTAAGTGAAAGAAAATGGCAAACGAAAAAGGCAAATATTTTTGTAAATTTTTGTTTTTCGGAAGTGGGGGAGAGGAAAACGAGAGGCAAAAAAGTAAATGCAAGAGATGAGTTTGCGATAGTTACTTGGATGATATTCACTTAGAACAGTCCCCGGTGCCAGAGATTGACACGTTGGAGGAAGACTATTCTTGACTTGATACTCCCCGGCAATGGCGCCAGAAATTAGCACGTTGACGGGAGATTATTCTTGACTTGATCCTCCTCCCCGGCAACGGCGCCAGAAATTCTTCTTGCTACCTCTTGAGCTTGCGTTGGTTTTTCCCTTGAAGAGGAAAGGGTGATGCAGCACAGTAGCAGTAAGTATTCCGCTCAGTTTTGAGAACCAAGGTATCAATCCAGTAAGAGTATCAAGGCAAGTCTCCAAAGTACCTGCGCAAAAACAGCAAACTTGCACCCAATGCTACAAAGGGGTTGTCAATCCCTTCACGATTGATTGCAAGGTGAGATCTGAAGGTGGAAAGTGCAACAAAGTAAAAGTGTAGAGCTGAAAATATGATGTGAAGTAGACCCGGGGACATAGTGTTCACTAGAGGCTTCTCTCATGATATCAAATATTACGGTGGGTGAACGAATTACTGTCGAGCTATTGATAGAACCGCGCAAAGTCATGACGCTATCTAAGGCAATGATCATACATATAGGCATCACATCCGAGACAAGTAGACCGATACTTTCTGCATCTACTACTATTACTCCACACATCGACCACTATCCAGCATGCATCTAGTGTATTGAGTTCATAACGAACAAAGTAACGCCTTAAGCAAGATGGCATGATGTAGAGGGATAAATTCATGCAATAGATATAAACCCCATCTTTTTACCCTTGATGGCAACAACACGATGCGTGCCTCGCTACCCCTTCTGTCACTGGGTGAGGTCACCGCACGGTATGAACCCAAAACCAAGCACTTCTCCCATTGCAAGAATTATAGACTAAGTTTGCCAAACGAAACCCACAACTCGAAGAGAATTACAAGGATATGAAATCATGCATATAAGAGATCAGAGGAAACTCAAATAAGATTCATAGATAATCTGATCATACATCCACAATTCATCGGATCTCGACAACCACACCGCAAAATAAGATTACATCGAATAGATCTCCATGAAGATCATGGAGAACTTTGTATTGAAGATCCAAGAGAGAGAAGAAGCCATCTAGCTACTAGCTATGGACCCGAAGGTCTGTGGTGAACTACTCACGCATCATCGGAGAGGCAATGGTATTGATGAAGAAGCCCTCTGTGTCCGAATCCCCCTCCGACAGGGCACCAGAACGTGCCCCAGATGGGATCTTTGCAGAGACACAAGCTTGCAGCAGCGGAAAAGTTTTTTCGTGGCTCTCTCCCTTGGTTTCAGATTTTTAGGGAATTTATAGGCGGAAGAGGTAGGGCAAAGGAGCCATGGAGGGCCCACAAGCCTGCTAGGCCCCCCCAGGCCGCGGCTAGGGGGCTTTTGGCCTCCCCCGGGACCCTTTGCCTTGGTTCTCAAGTTCCCTGCATATCTTCTGTTCCGAAAAAAATCTTTCCGGAGGTTTTATTCCGTTTGGACTCCATTTAATATTCTCCTCTGAAAAAAGTCAAAAACACGGAAAAAACAGGAACTGGCACTTGGCACTGAGTTAATAGGTTAGTCCCAAAAAAGATATAAAAATACATACAAAGCATCCAAAGTTGACAAGATAATAGCATGGAACCATCAAAAATTATAGATACGTTGGAGACGTATCACACAACCACAGCCACAACGGTGGTAGGCATGGAAATAATTTTTTACTACCATGGTTGGTGAACCTACCATGCGGTAGTACCACTCCTAGCAGCAGTAGTACCGCTCTACTCGGGCTGTGAGTGGGGGTAACGGTTGGATTCTTTCCCCCACTATATAAAGGGGTCTTCTTCCCCAAGAAGGTCACCTCTTACCTCCCCAAGCTCCATTGTTGCTCCAAAGCTATTTTTGCCCGATCTCTCTCCCTAGACAATCAAACTTATTGATATTCTAGGGATTGGTTCAGAAGGCCCTCATCTACACTTCCACCAAGAGATATTTGATTCCACCCACTAATCCCTTGCTGATCTTGTTACTCTTGGGTGTTTGAGCACCCTAGACAGTTGAGGTCACCTCGGAGCACATTCCATTGTGGTGAAGCTTCGTGGTCTTATTGGGAGCCTCCAAGCTTTGTGTGGAGATTGCCCCAACCTTGTTAGTAAAGGTCTGGTTGCCGCCTTCAAGGGAACCACTAGTGGAATCACGGCATCTTGCATTGTGTGAGTGCATGAGGATAATACGGCGGCCCTAGTGGCTTCTTGGGGAGCATTGTGCCTCCACACTGCTCCAACGGAGACGTACTTCCTGTCAAAGGGAAGGAACTTCGGTAGCACATCCTCGTCTCCACGGTTCCACTTGTGGTTATCTCTTACCTTTACTTTGTCCTTATTATTGTTGTGGTGTATGCCTCTCTTGCATTAGTTGTTGTTGTTGTTAGCATCATATAGGTTGCTCACCTAGCTGTTTATCTAGAGAACCTTTTGTTGCTAACCCTAATTTGTTAAGAAGAGCTAAAAATTGGTAGTTTCCTATTCAACCCCCCCCCCCCTCCCCCCCTCTAGTCAACCATATCGATCCTTTCAACTGCCAAGTGTTTCGTAGTGACAATCATAACATGGTCTTTAGTGGTTGTCGATTTCACTAAAAAATCCAAACCCCGTACATGTCTTATTGCTAAATCCTCTAAAGGTTGGTTATGGCATAGAAGGTTAGGACATGTAGGTATGCATAACCTTGATAGGCTTATCAAAGGTGATCATATTCTTGGTGTTAGAGATGTTATCTTTGACAAAGATAGACTTTGTAGTTCTTGTCAAGCAGGAAAGCAAGTCGGTGGAAGTCATCCCGTGAAGAACATCATGACTACAAGAAGGTCACTCGAGTTACTTCACATGGATCTTTTTGTTCCCAATGATTACAAGAGCCTCGGTGGAAATTCTTATGGTTTAGTCATTGTTGATGATTTTTCCAGATTTACGTGGGTATTCTTTCTTGATGATGAGTCGCAGGTACAAAAGATCTTCAAGAACTTCGCTCGGAAATCTCAAAATAAGTTTGAACTAAAGATCAAGAAAGTTCGGAGCGATAATGGAACGGAGTTCAAGAAAACTAATGTGGATATTTTTATTGACAAAGAAGGTATCTCAAATGCGTTCTCGGCGGTGTACACACCTCAACAAAATGGAGTTGTTGAGAGGAAGAACCGGACTCTCATAAAGATGGCCAGAATGATGCTTGACAAATACAAGACGCCAAGACACTTTTGGGGAGAAGCCGTGGAAACAACTTGCCATGCCATAAACCGACTCTACTTACACAAGCTTCTCAGTAAAATGACAAACGAGCTACTCACCGGTAACAAACCCCAAGTTGGATACTTTCGAGTATTCGTCTCTAAGTGCTACATTCTTGATAAGCATCATCGCACTAAATTTTCTCTTAAATCGCATGAAGGTATCCTACTTGGTTACGGCTCAAACTCTCACACTTACCGTGTCTACAATAGCTTCATCGAAAAGTTGAAGAGACGGTAGATGTGAAGTTTGATGAATCTAATGATTCGCAAGTCAAACAATTGTCAAATGATGTAGGAGATAAGGAACCTTTAGAAGCCAATATCTACCTATCGGCAAGATTCGTCCCATGGAGGTGAAGGAAAGTACTTCATCAACTCAAGTGGAAGCTCCTACTTCGCGTCAAGGCAAACCGCAAAACGACATGGAGGCATCCACAAGCGGTACACAACATGATGAAGAAGAGGAAGAAGTACATCGTGATGATCCACCTCAACCTTCCTCACCACCACCTCAAGGAGATGATACCGTCAATGACAACATGCAAAATGATGATGAGGATGAAGCTCCACCATCCAACAACAATAAGTTGTCACGAGTTCAAGCAAGACTGGACAAACATCATCCGCTGAATCAAATCTTCGGTGACATACAAACTGGGAGAAACACTCGCTCTAAATCTCGTTTAGCTAACTTTTGTGAGCATTATTCTTTCATCTCTAGCATTGAGACTTTGAAGGTGGAAGAATCCCTTCAAGACCCAGATTGGGTGAATGCCATGCACGAAGAGCTACATAACTTTGAGAGGAATCAAGTGTGGACACTTTTTGAAAAGCCCGAAGGAAATAAAAGCATCATCGGTACAAGAAGGGTGTCTCGGAACAAGCAAGATGAAGATGGAAAAGTTGTACGCAACAAGGCGCGTCTAGTATCCCAAGGATACACGCAAGTTGAAGGTATGGGCTATGGTGAGACTTATGCCCCCGTTGCTAGAATTGAAGCCATTCACATTCTTCTCACTTATGCCAATCACCATGATATTACTCTTTACCAAATGGATATCAAAAGTGATTTTCTAAATGGTGAAATTGAGGTGGATATTTATGTCAAACAACCTCCCAGCTTTGTGAATCCCAAGAAACCTAATCATGTTTACAAACTTTGTAAAGCTTTGTAGGATCTTGAACAAGCCCCTAGAGTTTGGTACAAATGCCTAACGAAATTTCTCATAGAAAAGGGTTTTGAGATTGGTAAAATTGATGCAACCTTATTCACTAAAAGAGTTAATGGAGAACTATGTGTGTGCCAAATATATGTGGATGATATTATTTTTGGTTCTACTAACCCACATTTTAGTGAGAAAATTGGAAAGTTGATGTTAGAGAAATATGAGATGTCAATGATGTGCGAGCTGAAATTCTTCCTTGGATTGCAAATCAAACAATCGAGAGAAGGTACGTTTATCTCTCAAACCAAGTACACCAAAGACTTAATCACGAAGTTCAATATGCAAGAGTGCAAAGGTATTAAAAAACCCATGCCTACTATAGACATATTGACCTCACTACGGAGGACAAACCAGTTGATCAAAGAGTTTATCGATCAATGATTGGTTCATTGCTATATCTATGTGCCTCCCGTCCTGATATCATGTTCAGTATTTGCATGTGTTCCGATACCAAGCGGCACCTGAAGAGTGTCATCTTTTGGCTGTGAAAAGAATCGTGAGATACCTAATACATACACCAAACATTGGCATATGGTATCCCAAGGGATCTTCTTTTAATCTTGTTGGCTATACTGACCCAGACTATGCCGAAGACAAGGTTGATAGAAAATCCACCTCGGGTACATGTCAAATTCTTGGGAGATATCTTGTGTCTAGGTCATCCAAGAAACAAAACTCGATATCTTTATCTATTGCCGAAGCTGAATATATAGCCGTCGGATCATGCTATGCGCAATTACTATGGATGACTCAAACTCTTAAGGATTATGGCATTCATGTTAAATATGTTCCATTATTATGTGACAATGAAAGTGCTATTCACATTGCCTATAATCATGTGTAACATTCTCGAACAAAACATATTCAAGTGCGACATCACTTCATTCGTTATCATGTTGGTAAAGGATACATAGATCTTAAGCATATTTGTACAGACAAATAATTAGTTGATATCTTTACCAAACCACTTGATGAGAAAGTATTTTTTTCATCCGAGGAGTGAGTTGAACATCATTGATGCTTCAAACTTGAGCTACACTCACTCGGATGCATGCGGGCATGAGCTTGATTGTCTATCCATGATGCAATTGATTTGACACTATCTTAAATATTGGAAAACTATGCTCCTTGTATTGCATCTAAACTTTTGTAGGTACTTGGAATAAATACACTTCACAAGATTACCATCAACTCACATCAAAAGCAATCTTGTCATGGCCAAGTATAAACAATCCCTTCTTCGGAGATGGAGGAACAAGACAACAAAATTGTATCCTTGACAATTATATTGTAATGAAATTCACTCAAGTCATTTGGATATATTATGTTCTTCCTTGCATCACTAACCATTGTAGGTGAAAAGTGAACCAAAACGACATGGATACCTCCCAACTGAATATGATCTTCATCTACTTGGAGCATCCACGACAAGTTCACCTACATGCCACGTCATCAACATCATTCGAAGGTATGTACTCATATCCTTGATAAAGCTTTACACCATGTCATGAGGTAAAGCAACTCAAGTGATATGAAGACATTAAAATTCTTAATTGAAAAATGGTAACCCCATTTTGCGCTTAACAATGAGTATGACCTATGATCAAGCATTCTAGCTTGACTCCTCAAGTCAAATACTCTAATATGGGTGACCTAGTCACCGCCCCACATCTAGATGGATATTCTTGTATGGTTCACATTTGTCATAGCATACTTTCTTAGAACCATTCAAATCTCATCTATATGTATGTATATTTTAAATAAAACTAATTATTTGGTGCTATTTTATGTTTTCTTTCACAGTTGGTATCTTATAACAATCTTTAGATTATTATCTGCCTACTTTCAGTTAAGGAGTTGATTTTCATTGCAACTCGGTTTCACCGATCTGGGAAACTCGGTCCAATCGATTTCTCCCACAGGTCTGCTGACATTCTCGGTTCTTGAAAGGATCGATATGGTTGGCTAGAGGGGGGTGAATAGACAACGACCACTTTTTAATTAATCTTAGCAAGTTAAGGTAAACAACATACAGGTTCACAAATAATACGACAATGAGGTGAACCCTAAAGAAGCTAACAACGAGAGCTATTAAGACAAGTAAGATATAGTCACAAGCATAAGAAAATACAAAGTAAAGGATAGAGATAACCACAAGTGGAACCGATGGAGACGATGATGTGTTACCGAAGTTCCTTCCCTTTGACAGGAAGTATGTCTCCGTTGGAGCGGTGTGGAGGCACAATGCTCCCCAAAAAGCCACTAAGGCCACTGTATTCTCCTCACGCCCTCGCACGATGCAAGGTACCGTGATTCCACTATAGGTGCCCTTGAAGGCGGCGACCGAACCTTTACAAACAAGGTTGGGGCAACTCCACACAAAGCTTGGAGGCTCCCAACTAGACCACGAAGCTTCACCACAATGGAATATGGCTTCGAGGTGACCTCAACCGTCTAGGATGCTCAAACACCCAAGAGTAACAAGATCCGCAAGGGATTGGTGGGGGAATCAACTTTTCTCTTGGTGGAAGTGTGGATCTAGGCCTTCTGAACCATTCCCTAAAGAATCAACAAGTTTGATTGGCTAAGGAGAGAGATCGGGCACTTTTGAGCTTAGGGAGCAACAATGGAGCTTGAGAGGGTAAGAGATAAGGTTCCACACCTAGAAGAACCCTTTATATAGTGGGGGGGAAATCAGACCGTTTTCCCACTCTCTGCCCGAGCTCAAGCGATACTACCGCTGTCTGCAGCGGTACTACCGCTGGCACTCCAGTGGTACTACCGCTGGACCTCTAGCGGTACTACCGCTGGCCCCAACGGTACTACCGTTGGGCCCCTGGTAGTGCAAAAGCACTACCACCGCCAAGAAAGTCTTCGCAAAAAGGTCCGTCCACGAACTACCGCTAGGCAGGCGGTACTGAGCTCCTGGAGCGGTACTACCGCTGACCAGGGGCGGTAGTACCGCCAGCCAGCGGTACTACCGCTGGCTGTAGCGGTACTACCGCTAGGTCCAGCGGTACTACCGCTGGGGACCAATTTGCAAGGAGGAAAGAAACACAGTGGCGGGGGCCGCTCCAAGAATGAAGGTAAGGGAGAATATGTGAAGTGTGCGCGTGCAAAGATAGATTCCACCCAAACCTTTCCACTACGGATCCCCTCTTAATAGTACGGCTTTCCTATGACTCAAATAAAGAGAATCGTAGAGAGCGCCGTGCTTCCGTTCCATGAATGAGGAGACGAGTCGTCTTGTGCCGTTGACGTGTGTTATCTGAAACCTTAACACACACGGTTAGTCGTTTACGGTACTGTCATCAATCACCAAAATTACTTAGGCATAAACTATGCCCCAACAATCTCCCCCTTTTTGGTGGATTGATGACAATACCGGATTTGCACAGAGAATAATATGAGAACAAAAAGATAGAGATATATGACAATACGGGGCATATGACTCACAGCATATGATGGAAATAAATCTCACATAAGTTCATGTCTCACAAACGATAGCAAACTAGAAGCAAACCAAGTTCGAAGCAAACCACGAATGAAAGGAAAGCAAAACAAAGTTCGACTATGAAAGAAAATCCAGCTCCTAAACTCTCTCCCCCTTTGGCATAAGACACCAAAAAGGGGCACACCTAACGCCACAGGTAGTTACTCCTCATCCTCAGCATCGCCAGACTCGTCGGTACGCTCCTGATCATCCTGCTCCTCCTCTTCCTCCTCATCGCCAGACCACTGGTAACCTTGAGCCTGCATCCAAGTAGCCTCTGGAGTGATATCGTCCTCTGATCCGCTGGAGATGTCCACATCAAGAGACCTGAGAACGCGCTTGTGCCTCTGGCGGCTCTCCTTCTGAGCCACGTGCGTCTGGTACTGACCCTTAGCCTGCATACAGAATAGAATCTTCATCTTATCCTGCAGTTTGATGGCCCAAGATGGCATGGCAGAAGGGCGGGACTGAGAGGCGGTTCCTCGGTCAGCAGCAGTCTCTGTGTCAGTATCCATGTGTTGAGAGGAAGTTGATGGGTTGGCCCATTTCTCCTTGACGCGAAGCTTGATTGGGTCGTGCACAATGTAGTCAGACTGAGCGTAGAGCACCTCCTCTGGAAAAGTTTCTTGCCACTTCTGACAAATATAAGCAAACAGATAGGGCCCGTAGATGGGAACCTTACGCATGATGATGCAGTTCCAGAGTTCCGTGAACATCACATCAGAAATATCAAGAGGGGCAGACTCCTTAGTCATAGCCTCCTCACAAAGCAGCAGCATCTCAGCCAAAGAGCCATGAACCTCGTCAAGGTTACCAATGCGAGGGAAGAGGGTGTTGCGAAGGATCCGATGCATGATGTCCAGATGTTTGGGGAGCACACCCTTCCTCACAAAGAGTTTCTCCAATCTGTCCTTTGCGGGGGGCCTATTGGTGGGGGCGGCAGCATGACGACGCAACCCAAGTGGAGTATCATCTCCTTGGAAGTCAACCTTGAGGAGTTGCATGAATTCACGCCAGGAACCGGTCATCTTCTGAGACCCTGTCATCCACACCATAGAGCGCTCTTCATCAGGAGAGAAGTGGACCGTGACATAGAAGTGAGCAACAGCAGTGGGGTCAAAATTTGTCTTGAAAGTGATGATGTCCTTGATGCCCAGTTTGTCAATCAGAGAGAGGGCATCACCAAAATAGTCCAGGTTCCGCTGAAGATGAGCTAGGTCAATCCACTGAACGGGGACATAGTTCTTCTTGAATTGTGCGACAATATCACGCTAGATCCTGCACTGGTCCTTTGCCCAAACATGGTCAACATTCTTGATCACAGCCTTCTCTTTGAGATAATGGTTCTGAGTGCGAAACTGCAGAAAGTCCTTGGGGGGCATTGTTCGGACATTGATCCCCTTATCCTTGTGTGCGGTCTTCTTGAAGGACTGCTTTTTGGGTTGCAGACCTGAGGTGGCAGACCCCTCGGGAGCTTCTTGGTTGCGAAACTGCTTTGACTGCGTCTCCCGTGGGGGGTTCGAACGGCGAGAACTACCTGTGACACAAAGCACACAGCAAAAAGAAGCGACAAAAAGAGTCAAGGCAATGAACTTAGAAAAAGCAGAAAAGAAATAAACACTCATTGCCAAGCACATGAAAAGAATGCACAATGAATCCTCCTGGCGGTAGTACCGCTACCCCTCGCGGTAGTACCGCTGGGGGTCCTGGCGGTAGTACCGCTACCCCTGGCGGTAGTACCGCTGGGGGTCCTGGCGGTAGTACCGCTAGCCCTGGCGGCAGTACCGCTGAGGGTCCTGGTGGTAGTACCGCTACCCTGGCGGTAGTACCGCTGGGGGTCCTGGCGGTAGTACCGCTGGGGCCTAACGGTAGTACCGCTACCCCTGGCGGTAGTACCGCTGGGGTTTGACTTTCAGATTTGACAAATAAAAATAGACCTCATGCATAGGGCTACACGATTTTTACGAGGGGCATGGGTTGTATATGAACACTAAGAACTCCACCCCAGCCCTACTCACATCAGGATCACAGGAATCACCGAAATAAGTACATGCCTAGGCAAGAGAGAGCAAGTTTTAGATCTAATCCAAACATAGTTCAAGTGCTAGATCTAAAACAAGTAAATCCTAGGGCATGGCAAAATAATCAGCAATGATTCATAGGACCTACACTCCCCTCAAATATCTCCTTCATGCCATCCAAGAACAAGGCACAAGATCAAAGACATGGATCCAATCCCCAAATGCTCCTAACCTTAGAACAAGAACATCAACCAAATAGAAGAAGGGGAGGAGCTTTATCGGGATTCATGGCCCTTGGAGGAGGAAGGAGAGGTGTAGCAACCCTTCCAATCCAACGGAGAGAAGGAGCTCCACGAAACGAGATCAAAACAGGGGGATTTCGGGCTAGGGGAGGGAGGAGCCGCGAGAAAGAAGAAAGAGCCTGAGAAAAATGGGCTCCCCCTCCTTTATATAGCCCAAGGGGTACGGGCCAGCGGTAGTACCGCTCAGGACCTAGCGGTAGTACCGCTGCCTGGTGGTAGTACCGCTGGGGTCCTGGCGGTAGTACCGCTCCCCCTTGAGACAACCCTAAAAATTTCCTAGCCGGTCGTGTTAGATGGGAATTCTGGCGGTAGTACCGCTATCCCTGGCGGTAGTACCGCTGGGGTCCTGGCGGTAATACCGCTACCCCTGGCGGTAGTACCGCTGGGGTCCTGGCGGTAGTATCGCTACCCCTGGCGGTAGTACCGCTGCAAATGTCACAACGCGGCCTAGGATAAGAGAAGAACTTGGGCAAATGACAAGTAAGTAAAAACGAGATAACACCTAGAAAAATGTACTGACTTGTCATTGTATATCCTTTCTTCTATACAAAAGAAAGGTGGGAGGGGCGGTGGCCGAGGCCACCTATGTTTGAGACAATGGTATGACACCGCGAAGAATTATCCTTGGGTTCATGACCAATGCTCGTCTTTGAAGCACAAGTGCCATTTGACAATGGCTAAAGTGAAAGACTAGATTGATTTATGCATAATGGGGGGAGGGACAGTTCATTGAGAGAACAACACTCCCCGTATGTCCATGCCTACATCTAGACCAAAATGGAATGCGAAGTGAGGTGCAACATGCCTAGTTTCAATCCACATTACTTGAATCAATGATATTTAGCTCATGCCTTAACTCCCGGAACCTTGCTTCATCTAGAGGCTTAGTGAAAATATCTGCAAGTTGCTCTTCAGTGTGGATGAAGTGAACCTCAATATCACCTAGCTTGATATGTTCACGAATGAAGTGATGACGAATATCAATATGTTTGGTTTTGCTATGTTGCACTGGGTTGAGGGAAATCTTGATAGCACTTTGATTGTCACATAGAAGAGGCACTTTGTCACAAGTGACACCGTAATCCTTTAAAGTTTGCCTCATCCATAGCAATTGTGCACAACAACTTGCAGCTGCCACATACTCAGCTTCGGTGGATGATAAGGAGACGCAATTCTGCTTCTTAGATGACCAACTTACCAATGAGCGACCAAGGAATTGGCATCCTCCAGACGTTGACTTCCTCTCCACACAATCTCCTGCCCAATCTGAGTCAGAATAGCCAACTAGATTGAAGCTTGCTCCTTTGGGATACCAGAGGCCAAAGTTTGGGGTATGAGCCAAATATCGAAAGATTCGCTTAACGGCCATGTAATGGCTTTCTTTTGGTGCGGATTGAAACCGTGCACATATCCCTACACTCAACATAATATCCGGTCTATATGCACAAAGGTAAAGGAGAGATCCAATCATGGAGCGATATACCTTTTGATCCACTGCTTTATCATTGGGATCACTGTCAAGCTTGCATCTTGTTGGCATGGGGAACTTGACCGGTTTGACATCTTCGAGCTCGAACCGTTTGAGCATGTCTTGAGTGTACTTGGCTTGTTTAATGAATGTCCCTTCTAGACCTTGTGCAATCTCGAACCCGAGGAAGAACTTCAACTCTCCCATCATGGACATCTCAAACTTCTCAGTCATTAGTGCAGCAAATTCTTCATTGAAGGAAATGTTAGGAGAGCCAAAGATAATATCATCAACATATAGTTGGCATATGAACAAATCCCCTTTAACCCTCTTAGTAAAAAGAGTGGGATCTATCTTCCCAATTTCAAACCCACGATCTTGTAACAACTCAGTAAGATACTCATACCGCGCGCGTGGGGCTTGTTTAAGGCCATAGAGTGCCTTATTGAGTTTGTACACATGATTGGGGAGCTTGGGATGTTCGAATCCCGGGGGTTGTTTGACATAGACCAACTCATTCAAAGGACCATTAAGAAAGGCACTTTTCACATCCATTTGTTGTAACTTGAAGTTATGATGAGAAGCAAATGCAAGCAACATGCGAATAGATTCTAAACGAGCAACAGGGGTAAAGGTTTCACCGTAGTCGATACCCTCGACTTGGGAGTAGCCTTGAGCCACCAATCTTGCCTTGTTTCGAATCACAATTCCATTGGCATCTTGCTTGTTCTTGAATATCCATTTGGTCCCGATGACATTATGTTCCTCCGTTGGCCTAGGCACTAAATCCCAGACTTGGTTGCGCTCGAAGTTGTTAAGTTCTTCGTGCATGGCCATAAGCCAATCCTCATCATCGAGCGCTTCCTGTACCTGTTGAGGTTCACAATACGAAACAAATGCGTGATGCTCACAATAATTCCAAATCTGTTGTCGGGTGGATACTCCCCTTTTTATACTGCCAAGTACATCCTTCATAAGATGTGACTTGACTCTCAGCTTGTTCGCAATCTTGGCTGCTCAACGCTCCAAGAGTTCTTTATTAGATAACGGGGGAGCATCAACTTGTTTCCTTTGCTTGCCCTTGCGTCTTGAGTCGGCTGTTGGTGCTCCAGAAGGGAATTGTGAGATAGTCTCCTGATCATCTTGTCCTTCGACTTGAGCAGGTTCACTAGTTTGTTCTTGTATTTGTGGTTGCTCTTGATCTTGATCTTGTGCTTCTTCTTGGTCTGGATCTCGGGGTTGCACTTGATCTTGATCATGAGCCGGTTCGGTGTCTCGGGGTAGTGCTTGAATATCCTGAGGCACATCATCATTGTTGGGCAATTTATCTTGACCTGGAGCTTGTTTATTTTGTTGAGAGTCTTCTCTTTGTTCATCGGAAGCATGTGGGGCTTGTGAAGGTGATGGCTCCACTTGAGTAGAGCATTGTCCTTCTCCTTCGGCCACAAGGGGTTCCTCAATGGGGAGTATTTGACCAATCCCCATTCTTCTTATGGCTTGGGGAGGAATTTCATCACCTACATCACAAAGACCACTTTGCTCCACTTGGGAGCCATTATTTTCATCAAACTCTACGTTACACGTATCCTCAATTAGTCCGGTGGACTTGTTGAGGACACGGTAAGCATGAGAGTTTGTAGCATAACCAACAAAGATACCCTCATGTGCTCTAGAATCAAATTTAGCTAACCGTGCTCCTTTCTTGAGAATGAAACACTTACAACCAAATACCCGGAAGTACTTGAGATTGGGTTTGTTTCCAGTTAGAATCTCATACGGAGTCTTGTTCAATCCTTTGCGGATGTAAAGCCGATTGGATGCATGACATGCTGTGTTGATGGCCTCTGCCCAGAAGTTATATGGAGATTTGAATTCTGCCATCATTGTCCTTGCAGCGTCTATCAAGGTCCGGTTCTTCCTTTCTGCCATGCCGTTTTGCTGAGGGGTATATGGTGCAGAATATTGGTGTTTTATTCCCTCATCACCTAGAAACTCATCTAAGGTGTAGTTCTTGAACTCGGTGCCGTTGTCACTCCTAATCGTCAAGATCTTTGCTTCATGTTGACGTTGCGCTTCATTAGCAAAGTTGATGACCGTTTGTTGAGTTTCACTCTTCTTTTTAAAGAAATATACCCAGGTATATCTTGAGTAGTTGTCAACAATCACTAAGCAATACTTTCTTCCTCCAAGACTATCAAATGATGGAGGACCAAACAGATCCATATGGAGAAGTTCCAATGGCCTCTTAGTGTAGATAATAGTCGTTGGACGATGAGCAGTTTCATGAATCTTTCCTTCAATGCAGGCACTGCAAACACGATCTTTAGCAAAGCTCACATTTGTTAGTCCATGAACATGGTCCCCTGTCAGAAGGCTTTGTAAAGATCTCATATTGACATGAGCTAAACGGCGATGCCAAAGCCAGCCCACGTCAACTTTAGCCATTAAACATGTCGCAGTCTTAGTGGGTCGCTTTGAGAAGTTCACCACGTAAAGACCATTTTCGACATGTCCAACATAGGCTACTTTAAGAGTCTTGCTTCTCAGGAGGACCACAGTGTCAATATTAAAGAATGTGGAAAAACCCATAATTGCGAGTTGACGAACCAAAAGTAAATTGTAGGCAAGTGACTCAACAAGCATGACCTTCTTAATAGATAAATCTTGAGAGACGACCACCTTACCAAATCCCAATACCTTTGAAGAGGATGCATCGGCGAATTGGACATGGGTGGGCATAGATGGAGAAGGATGCACATCCACCACTAAGTCCTTGCTTCCGGTCATATGATTTGTTGCTCCACTATCGAGCAACCATGACACCCCACCGGAAGCAAACTCCTGCAATAGATCAAGGCTTGGTTTTAGGTACCCATTTTTTAATGGGTCCTTTCATGTTAGAGACAAGGGCCTTAGGAACCCAGATAGCCCATTCAATATCCTCATCGTAGGAACCAACAAATCTGGCATAAACATGCCCATCACTAGCACAACATAAGTCATAAGAAGAATTGAATTTGCCGGCTGTGTTAGTAGGAATGGTTTTGTCATTCTTGAGGTTTCCATAGTCCACCTTGTTCCTGTTCACCTTCTGAGTCCCCTCACCCTCTTTGACAAAGATGTCCATGAGGGTGGGAGATCGTTTGTTCCTGTTCCTTCTTTTACCTTTTGACTTGGAGGTAAGTCCAAGTCCCTCCTTTCCTACAACACCCTTTTGAGTGCTCAAGAGATCGTTCAGACTCTTCTCACCTTGTATGCATGCCACAAGGCCCTTCTCAAGTTTCTCCTTTAACTTGGCATTTTCCTCCACAGGATGTACATGCTCACAACAGGGGTTAGTTGCACAAGCATTATCAATTAACACAAAGGGAGGGCACGTAGAGATCTCCTTGGTAAGTTTTGCTTGGAGTTGATCATGAGACTCTTTCAGAGAGAAATGAGCACCTTTAAAGGCCTTGTGGGCCTTGTCAAGTGTGTCAAACTCCTCTTTGAGTCTGTCATGGCCAACCCCAAGAGCATACTGTTCAGTCTTAAGCATGCGAATAAGAACAACATCATGATCTAGTTTCTTTTGCATTTTAGCGCAGTCATCGTTATATGACTCCTCAAGAGCCAAACGAAGAGTGCGCTCCTCTTCTAGAGCATTAGATAATTCGGCAATTTCATCGGCATAGTCACGACTGTGTCCTTGAAACTCGGAGATGGTCTCCTCATGAGACTCAATGAGGTCAGTAGCCTCACCCAGTTGTTCCAAGAGAGCAACAAAGTGCTTCTTGGATTCTCCCTTAATAGTGCACAGAAACTTGTCGAGATCATGCTCATTAAGTTCCCCAACATCACTATCTTCAACACAATTTAACAATGAAGGAGTAGAAGCAATGTTGGTCTTAATGATGGGAGTTACCTGATTGATACCTTTTGCCATGAGGCACTTGGTGATGTGGTTCTCGTTGGGGGCGTTGAAGAGAGACACCTTCTGGGGAGAGGTAGTGGCAATAGCAACAGTTGCCATTGCCACTGTATCATCATCATCATCATCATCTGAAGGATACTCTTCAAGGTCCACCATCCCTTTTGGGTGAGGTTTCTTCACAAAGTTGTTCTTGATTGGAAATGATTTGGTTTTGTCTTTGCGAATGAGCTTGCCTCCGTTGTCTTCCCTTTTCTCATAGGGACATTCGGCCACGAAGTGACTCACGTTACCACAGTTATAGCATGTCCTTACTCGTTGTTTGGGTTTGAATCCACTTGAGTTGTTCTTGGTGAAAGTGGGTCTTGAGTTCCTCTTGTTGCCCCAGAATTGCCTTGATGCAAGAGCCATGTGCTCATGATAGGCATACTTTGTGTCCTCAGGGCAGCCCTCCTCTTCCTCATCTTCTTCTTCTTCTTCAAGCATTGCTTTTGCTTTCAACGCATGGTTGGGTGAAGTTGTCTTTGATCGAACACGAGCAAGTGCATTGTCGGTTGTTTCATTCATGATTGACATTGCAATGAATTCATCCAACACCTCACTGGAAGACAAGGAGTGAAAGTCTGGCCGCTGACGAATGACTGATGACATAGCTTTGTTGAAAGGCATGATGGCTTTAAGGAACTTGCGTTTGACCCATGTGTCATCCACATCCTTGCTCCCATGATCCTTGAGTGCCACAGCAATAGTAGTCACCCTCCGATAGAGATCACGAGGGTCCTTGTCTTCCTTCATCACAAACTCATCGGCCTTATCAAGTATCACTTCATAGTTGGATCGTTGAATGCTTGAGCTTCCCTTGTACAACACCATAATATGCTCCCAACAATCCTTGGCCAAAGTGAAGGGACGCAAGTGAGGAAGATCTTCAGGTGGCACTGCAGACTGGAGAATAAACAAAGCAGAGTGATTGTATTGATTGTCTGCATCTTCTCTCGGAGTGAGGTTGCTTGGATCATGGGGATAATATCCTTGCTCAATGATTCTCCACAAATTTGTTGAGCTGTGATTCAAATGAGACTTAATAGAAAATACCCAGTTAGCAAAGTCACCTTTCACAAGCTTAGGAGGAAGACAAACAGGATTAAGACGTGGTGCGGGAACGGATCCTCCATAGACCATGGGGGGTGGAACTGAGGCATATGTTCCAGTCCCATCCTTTTCGTGAGATGAGGGAGGTTGCATACCTTTAGCCGCTTCCTTAGAGGAGTTGGCCTCCGAATCGGAAACGATGGGTTTAACCACTATAGCCGGTTCGGGTGAACTTTTAAGTCCCTCAATTAACTCTTTAAGCATGGTCTTGACCTCGTTCGTCAAGGACGTCTTGAGAGTGGCCATAGCCGTATTCAAGTCGTCCCTCGTGACCGAAGTCAAGTCCATGGCCTCGGGTTGCCCATGGTTAATTCCCTCTTCGCCTTCCATACTCTTCGGGTGGTTAAACCCTTAATAAAGAGACGTGGCTCTGATACCAATTGAAAGGATCGATATGGTTGGCTAGAGGGGGGGTGAATAGACAACGACCACTTTTTAATTAATCTTAGCAAGTTAAGGTAAACAACATACGGGTTCACAAATAATACGACAATGAGGTGAACCCTAAAGAAGCTAACAACGAGAGCTATTAAGACAAGTAAGATATAGTCACAAGCATAAGCAAATACAAAGTAAAGGATAGAAATAACCACAAGTGGAACCGATGGAGACGAGGATGTGTTACCGAAGTTCCTTCCCTTTGACAGGAAGTACGTCTCCGTTGGAGCGGTGTGGAGGCACAATGCTCCCCAAAAAGCCACTAAGGCCACCGTATTCTCCTCACGCCCTCGCACGATGCAAGGTACCGTGATTCCACTATAGGTGCCCTTGAAGGCGGCGACCAAACCTTTACAAACAAGGTTGGGGCAACTCCACACAAAGCTTGGAGGCTCCCAACTAGACCACGAAGCTTCACCACAATGGAATATGGCTTCGAGGTGACCTCAACCGTCTAGGATGCTCAAACACCCAAGAGTAACAAGATCCGCAAGGGATTGGTGGGGGAATCAACTTTTCTCTTGGTGGAAGTGTGGATCTAGGCCTTCTCAACCAATCCCTAAAGAATCAACAAGTTTGATTGGCTAGGGAGAGAGATCGGGCACTTTTGAGCTTAGGGAGCAACAATGGAGCTTGAGAGGGTAAGAGATAAGGTTCCACACCTAGAAGAACCCTTTATATAGTGGGGGGGAATCTGACCGTTTTCCCACTCTCTGCCCGAGCTCCAGCGGTACTACCGCTGTCTGCAGCGGTACTACCGCTGACCAGGGGCGGTACTACCGCCACCTAGCGGTACTACCGCTGGATGCAGCGGTACTACCGCTGGAACTCCAGCGGTACTACCGCTGGGCCCCTAGTAGTGCAAAAGCACTACCACCACCAAGAAAGTCTTCGCAAAAAGGTCCGTCCACGAACTACCGCTAGGCAGGCGGTACTGAGCTCCTGGAGCGGTACTACCGCTGACCAGGGGCGGTACTACCGCGAGCCAGCGGTACTACCGCTGGGGACCAATTTGCAAGGAGGAAAGAAACACAGTGGCGGGGGCCGCTCCAAGAATGAAGGTAAGGGAGAATATGTGAAGTGTGCGCGTGCAAAGATAGATTCCACCCAAACCTTTCCACTACGGATCCCCTCTTAATAGTACGGCTTTCCTATGACTCAAATAAAGAGAATCGTAGAGAGTGTCGTGCTTCCATGCCATGAATGAGGAGACGAGTCGTCTTGTGCCGTTGACGTGTGTTATCTGAAACCTTAACACACATGGTTAGTCGTTTACGGTACTGTCATCAATCACCAAAATTACTTAGGCATAAACTATGCCCCAACAGTTCTACCGAACCATATTGCCTCGGTGACTCCGAAATGTATCACTCCCTTTGATTTTCTGATAGTTTCTGGACTTTTGCCTTAGGGGGGGAAGATTGTCAATGATCCCAACTATCATTACCTTCTAAGATCTTATTGAACATTATGGGAAATAAAAACTTGTTTTAGCATTCTTTTCGAGGTGGAGAAAACTTCTGTTGGGGGAGAAATCCTAAGTGATCCCATACAATATAAGAGGGAGAAACATACAGGATCCCAAACATAGGGGAGATGTGTCTAGGAACTCTTATCCATATCAAAGGGGGAGAACATTCAATGAACCCTTACCTACTATCTAAGGGGGAGATAGTTCAAGGAACTCTTATCAATTCTAAAGGGGGAGAAAAGTCCAATTCAATGAACCCCTATCAAAGAGAGAAGAATCAAGGATCCATTTCTCTCAATGAGCCCTTACCCTCTCACCTTTTTGGCAATTAATGCCAAAGGGGGAGAAATATCAAAGCTTCCAATAAGCCTATATAAAGGGGGAGAAATATCACCAATAAGCTTACACAAAAGGGGGAGAGAGTTAAAATTGTTTCAGATATCACTTCTTTACTATCACTATCTTTTGGATTAAACTTGTCTTACCCTACCTACCCCCAATATCTACATGCTATGATTCAGGGGGGAGTTAATCTTACATATTTATCCTTAGGGGAGAAAGTTCTTACTTCTCTTGGAGACATATCTATCATCAAATCCTATTTTCTACATGTTCTCCATATCTTGGTACTTTTGAAGCTCCTTGCATTTTACAATAGAGTACTCTTGTGTTATCTAACATTTGTTTTCCCAAGTGTACTCCTACTGCTAAGATGCTCAAGAACCTCAAGGTAGGTATATGCATCATATCCCTGTTCATGATGATCTCTTGTCTCTTGCACATATTGTTTTCAAGAGTGAGTCTTGAACATGGAAGTTCTTCATTCACATATGTTTGATGCATATAGCCAAGATTTATATGGCTTGTCTTGTCCTTCTACCTTGTGTGTGACCATGCAGTCAAAAGCAGCTATCCTCTAAAAAGGGATTGCACACATTTAGGGGGAGCTTGTACTAGTCATGTATCTTTCAAAGGTGTCATATTCTTATACCTATCTTTATTTAAAGCTTTGATTGTATGTTGTCATCAATTACCAAAAAAGGACAGATTGAAAGCACATATGCTCCCTTGGTGGTTTTGATAATTCATGACAACAGACATTGTCTCTTGGACTAACACATTTACCTAGTATATTTCAAGTAGAGTCCACACAGAGCTTTGGCTATGGGATTGTGAGGAGATGACCCTTGATGAAGGGAGGAATAGGATTGGCTCAAGCTTCAAGCAAGAAGACTCCACATTTTATATTTGTGAGAAATCACTTTGAGTCCATAGGAAAGTCAATATTATTAAAAGGGGATGAGGTATTATGATGAATTTGTTGCTCAAGTGCTTAGAGATAGCCACCAAAAATACGCAGCCACTTTCCCACAAAATATATCTGTCCCGAGCCAAATATGTAAAATTGGTGCCACCAACTATTTCTTTTCTGTGCCACCAACTATTTCCCAAAAATGCTCTTAATACGCGATTTTGAATCATCGGATGCAGAAAAGAGGACAAGTAAATGATGACTGGCTCATATAGATCACCCTTTTTCTTTTCTGTGGGGGCTCGAGCGGGAGTGTTCGGTGGTTAACCTATCGAATAAATGGTTGTTATATGTCTACTCCTTTAACGGTATTAAAAAGACTTTACCAAATAACTATATATATTAGGAAAAAAACATTCTCGAAAAGAAGTCACGGGCATGCTAGAACCTAAAAAGAAGTCACGGGCATGGCAAAAAAGCGTACCAAAGCCTAAACCGAGCCTAAAAAGGTGTCCTCGAGAGCAGGTGGAGATGCTCTAAGCATATGTGGACTCACCTTGACAACCAATAGATATATCAGCTATTTTACATTTTTAATTTATTTATGATAATACAAATTTTATTTGATTTGTAAATTTTGAGATTTTTATCTGGTTGTAATAAACTACTTGATTTTTAAACTCTAGGCAATGTTTAGATTTGTATGCAAAAAATATATAAAAAAATGATGTGCGCACACGAAACGCGTCAGTCGGTTGGTTAGACTGACCAATAAATTACGAGCAAGACCGGACATCGCACCTAGCAGCAGATCTAGACAGATGAAAAGTGGATAAAAACAGTGTACACTTGCCTCAGGGTTGGAGTTGCCTTTAGAGTACGGAATGAAAATATATATTAAAAAATTAGAAAAATAAGTCACATGCCCCTAGGGTTCACATGTGTGTGTACTACTCCAAGCAACGAAATTTATTCAAACTCTGATGGTAATCAATAATGTAATATACATAGGGTGGTGTAAACATATACAACACGCTAGTACGTATTATAACACATATGGCTGTCTACGGTCTAGTAGTGCTTAGTATAGAGAGTGACGTTGGTCCATCGTGACTCCATGCAGCTGGATTGGTCGTGGTGCTGCATGTAGACTCCGAACTTGAAGTAGTAGGACTTGCTAGGGGTCACGTTGGTGCTGAACTTGTGCTCGTCATCGACATACACGGCCACCGTGGATGCGCCGACGTCGTGCATCACGTTGAGGCGGAACCACCGGTCGTAGATGTTGGCCTCGACGGCCGCCCCGCTGTAGAACCGTAGGACGCCGTCGTAGACATGCAACATCAGAACCGTCGAGTGCGCGGCGCCCTCCTCGTTGTGGATCTGCATCACGGACACGCCGGAGGTCCCCGAAGGCACGTAGCCGTAGCCCTCGAACTGCCACACCCCCGACGAGTAGTCATGGTCCTGAAAGAGCAGAGTAGTTCATACTCCCTCCGTTTCAAAATATAAAACATTTTAGAGATTACATTAGGGGACTACATACGGAACAAAATAAGTAAATCTACATTCTAAAATATGTCTATGTATATCCGTATATAGTTCATAGTGCAATATTTAAAATGTCTTATTTAGGAAGGGGGGGAGTATATGTGATGCCATGGCGGGTCTGGAACGTAGGAATTTCAACAATGTGATATGTACTTACTCGGAGCCTGACTTCGGAGCGCGGGTTGGTGTGTGTGGCGGTGTTGAAGGGCTTGTCATTTCGGTGCACCCAGAACGTCCGCACGCCGTTGCGGTACTCGAACCGCTGGCTCTCCGGCACGTTGTAGGGGCTCTGAACCTGGAAATCGCCGTCGGCGAGCTGCACCTTCTGGAACCCGGCTGTGGGGTTCCCGCTGCCACCGGCTGCCGCGAACGTGCCCATGGCCACGAGAAGCAGTAGGAGATGAAGCCACGGGCTACTTGTGAGAGAAGCCATTTTGTTTTGGATATGCAGGTGTCCACAATCAGCTGTTAGCTGACCTCTCTCTAGCTGGCTGGTAATCTGCCTTGCTTCAGATCGATGTGGGACTGTGGGAGAGGTCCAGCTTAAATAGCAATCGGCCAGTTTGATGCGTGTGGGTGCATCACGGACGAAGCTCGCGCGCGTTCACTTGGTCTGACGTGCATTGCGATGCACGGTATAGATGGCCCAAGCACGTACGAACGTAGTCGCACAGCCACTCGTGGAAAAAAGGCCTTTGGTCGCGGTTCGCAACTGCCATTAGTCGCGGTTGCGCAACCGCGACCAACTAAGCGCGACTAAAGCCCCCCACCTTTAGTCGCGGTTTCTTAAGAACCGCGACTAAAGGCCCGTCCACGTGGGCGCCAGGCGGCCGTCGGGGCGGAGGACCTTTAGTCGCGGTTCTTCTGGCCAACCGCGACTAAAGGCCGCCACAGGTTTAGGGTTTTAGCGCGCGCGCCCCCCCCCCCCCCCCCTAAACCTGTTTTCTGTTTAATTTGTATTGTTTTATTTCTTTTGTGCTTTATTTTAATTTTGAAGGAATTTCATATATTCTACGGTACTACATACATGCATATGAATGTACAATTTCAAACAAATTTGAAATTAGAACCAAAAAGAATTCAAGAGGAATATACAATATATATTCAATATCATCGGATGACCATATACAATTTTGAACAAGTTTCCATACATAATTTAATGCATATAAAGTTCTACGTCCTCGTAATGGTGTTCTCCTTTAGGATGGAGGACTTCCCTGCTGAACCATCCAGCTAGTTCCTCTTGAAGTGGTCGGAAGCGAGCTTCTGGACTAAGCATCATCCGGAGGTTATTCCTCTTAGCATTGGTATCACTCGGAACCCGCTCAGAGGTGTATCTCCGGATCATCTCACAGACATAGTATCCACATAGATTGGTCCCCGCTGGCTGAATATCCCCAGCATTCTTCGGCTTTGACCTTTTGAATTCTAGCTCTTTTTTGAATTCACCGACCTTTGTATCTACGAACCGTCTCCAAACCCTACGAGGCAAAGAAAATTAAATGAACAAGAGAGTTATTAGTTACTTGATATTAGGAAATGAACGAAATAGGCCGATCGATATAGAGCGCAAATGAATGAAAATAATTACTTCTGCAGCATTCTTCTCATGCCGCCCCAAAGCTTTGGATCCATATTCAGAGAGTCGTGAACGAGACATTCTGAGGTGTTAACTTTAATTACTAGCAGAATCCAGTGGAACCTGCGGACACGATACATGCACAGTACGTCATGCATAACTCATCGATTAGCCGGCCACATACCATGCATGGAGTAAACAAAAGAGAATGTGCTCAAGACAGAAACACTCACCCAAAATGGTAAGGAAATAGAATATCACTTTTGAGTTCCTGCTTTGTAAGAAACTGCCACAGGTCTGCCTCCATGTCGGCGGGGTGATGCTCCAACACATGTCCATTAACGATGTGTGGGTCAATGAACCCAACATCATGGATGTTCCTTACTCTGCATTCCTTAATCTTCATTCTGCATGTATAATAGCGGACACAACAATATAGTTAGGACATATATATAGTGCAGGCAATATGAACGAGATGGGGTAGAAATAAATCACTTACAGAACGTAGCAACTGATGATAGATTTGTCGAGATCGCGCAGATTGAAAAGCTGGAACAATTCACTCAGTTCAATTTGTACATAGTAATGTTTGAAGTGATGCTCATGTCTAACTTCCGCATAAATATAATCTTTGGCGCTTTTATTTTTTATGTAACCCTTGTACCATTTCAGCAGACCTTTCATTTGTGGAGGTAGATCCTTTTCCTGCGCAGGCTCGACGAGAGGCCCATTCTTGACATATGTAATTACTACCTCCTTCACTGGCGCCTCATCAAGGCCTAACAGTTCACGAAGAGTAATACCTAAGTTGGCCGCTTGTTCTCTGGCACTCGTTGCAGTCAATCCCTGTGCTGCCGCAGCTTGTATGATCTCGGGGGCATCCGGACCGGCGGCTTCCACTATAAGCGGGGCAATCGATTGTTTACTTTGTTCCCCGAGCTGGGCAACTTGTTTCCCGCTTTTTTTACTTTCGGCCTTCTCCCGCTCTTTGTTCTCCTTGAACATGAGTGCCTGCCTGCGAAGTTCACGTGCATAGTCGTCAGGCAGATTCTTCGCGGCTTGGGACGGTGTGCTCAAAAATGACTTAGCCCACTTCTTTTGCTCATCAGAAAATACTGGCTTGGGCTCGGGCTCTCTTTTCTTCTTGCAGTCCGCCTTCCATTTCTCCAAATCAGCAGCCGCGGCCGCGTCGACTTCCTCGGCACTACGTTCCCAAGGCCTTGTGGGGAGAGGCTTCAGTGATGGCTCCGGTACCTTTGTGGTCTTAGGTACATAAGGGTCCGGGTTAATAATCCAGGACTGCTTCTGCTTCTGCTTCTTTGCCGGAGGTGGATTGGGGGGCGGCGTCTGATCACCCGCCGGACGAGGACTGGGGGGCGGCGTCTGATCACCCGCCGGACGTTGTGGACTGGGGGGCGTCGGCTGACGTGACGGAGGTGTAGGTGAACCGCCACCACCACCACCACCACCACCACCGCCACCGCCACCACCACCACCGTAGGGGGGTGGACTTGTTGTCCTTGGCGCCTCGCCTGGAAACTTGATAAACTTCTTTTGCCATAGAATGAAATGGCGCTTGACATCTCCAAGTCTTTTCTCCCCTTCAGGTGTAGCAATGTCAATCTCCAGGTCCTCAAACCCTTGGACTATGTCCTCCACCGTGACACGAGCATAGCCATCTTGAATGGGGTTGTTGTGGTGGAGTGCTCCAGGTAAACATGGTAAAGCACTGCCGATGGCTACCTTCATGGACATGTTCCCGATAGGATAATACAGATGACATTCTTTCATCTCCTTTATATCGTCCACGGGGTAGCGAGGAGGCTCCGGTGCAGTAATTTCGACCACCAGAGGCTCCGGTGCAGTAATTTCGACCACCAGAGGCTCCGGTGCATTAATTTCGGTCGTCGGTGCATCTGCACCAGCCGGTGGGGCCTCCGTGGAAGCCACGCTGCTTCTCCGCTGCTGGCTTCCGAGATCCGCTGGATGATCTTCATGCTGCACCCGAGCTGCATCTCTTTCGGCTACTAGTACACTCATGGTTTTCTTCATCACATCCATTTCCGATGCCAACCGCGCCACAACATCTGCTTCCCGATCCATCTTTCTCTTACGGCTTCTGTAACCGTACGGGTCATCGTTCTGGGGGAACCCTATTTTCCACGGAATGTGCCCCATGCCTCGTACACGTCCTCCGTGTTCAGGATTCCCGAGGGCTTTTGTCAGCGCGTCGTTCTCTCTGTTGAACTTGATCTTCCCCTCTTGAGCATCCCTCATTGCGTCAATAAGGGCTTGGGTGGGTTTAATTAATTTGCCCCGGTAAACACACTCCCCTGTCTCCGGGTTCAGCGTTCCCCCATGCCCGTACCACCAGCTTTTGGCCCTTGGGTCCCATCCCTCCGTACCTAGACGGATTCCTCGCGCCCTCAGCTCGTTCTCCATCTTCTCCAACCTAGGCAACAAAATGCGATACCCTCCTGGCCCCATAATATGATTGTACTCCTTCTTAGCCGCATTTTCCTTATTTTTTTTCGATATTTGAATGAACTGCTCCGATTTCTTTTGCTTCACAAATTCTGGCCAATCATGTTTCAGTTTCTCATATTGTCCTTTGAAATCCGGAGTCTTGTTCTGCTTGACAAAGTCATGGGCTAGATTTTGCTTGAATTTCCGGAATGCGTCGGCCATCTTATGAAGAGCGAACTGTTTGACTAGCCTCCTCCTCTCCTTGTTTTCCTCAATCTTGTTACCCTCCTCATCGAATTTGTTGTATTCCGGAGGTAGAACGAAATGTTCCATAAGCTTCTTGAAGCAATCTTTTTTGTTCTCTTATCGACAAAAGTGAAACCTGCAGCAATTCGTGCCTTCTTTGGCTCATTCCACTCCTGGACGGTGATCGAGACGTTGTCTCTAACAACGGCTCCGCATTGGCTGACAAACTTGGTGGCGTTCTTGCGGGGCTCCAGCGGCCTGCCGGTTGCACTGTCGACAACCTCGATGGTGCATGTTTCTCCTTGTTTCATCGTCTTGGTTGCGCCACGCTTTGACGACGTACTCGATTGTTTCGACGATCCGGCCGAGGGCTAAAATAAGAAAGAGAGTCGCGCGCGTTAGTACACACATATTTATTCAAATCAGTTAGTTTGTATCACCAGAGGCTCAATGTATATATATACCTCGGCGCCGGAGGTGGTTGCTACTTCCATTTGAAGATCATCGTTTATCGACGTTTGTTCGGCATCATCTTGCTGACGGCGCCCTTCATCTTCACCGTCAAGGTTCAGATAAGAAGAGATATCATCTTCTTCTTCTCCGGTCGGCACATATAGAATATCGCTGTTTATGATGCCGAACATATGTGCTTCACCGTCCGGATCATAGTTGTCCATAATCGGGTCAGCTCTATCGTCCGCCATTATGTCAGTCCTGAAAACATGTAGTAAAAACAAATTAATTAAGTGAAGAAGGGGGGCGGTGGCGGTGGCGGTGGCGAAAGGGCGGTGGCAAAAGGAGGGGGCGAGGAAGGGGTGGGAGAGGGTGTCGCGGTAGAGCGCGAGACGGGGCGGCAGACGACGGCGTCACGGAGAGTTTTAACTAGAGTTTTTGACCGTGAACCTGCTGCTTCAGCTTTGCACTGGCCGACCGCCGATTCGCTGGTTCATTTGCTAGTTTTTTTCAATTTAGATTGATTAATTATTTAAATTGATGATTTTTTAACTCGATGATCTTTTTTATATTCGATGAAACTTTTTCATATTTGATAGTCTCTGTTCTTTTTCATATTCGATGAAACTTTTTATATTCGATGAAACTTTTAAATAGATAGTCTCTGTTCTTTTTCTTCCAAGACGTTCTTCCAAGACGTTCTTTTTCTTCCAAGACGTTCTTTTTCTTCCAAGACGTTCTTCCAAGACGTTCTTTTTCTTCCAAGACGTTCTTCCAAGACGTTCTTTTTCTTCCAAGACGTTCTTCCAAGACGTTCTTCCAAGACGTTCTTTTTCTTCCAAGACGTTCTTTTTCTTCCAAGACGTTCTTCCAAGACGTTCTTCCAAGACGTTCTTTTTCTTCCAAGACGTTCTTTTTCTTCCAAGACGTTCTTCCAAGACGTTCTTTTTCTTCCAAGACGTTCTTCCAAGACGTTCTTTTTCTTCCAAGACGTTCTTTTTCTTCCAAGACGTTCTTCCAAGACGTTCTTTTTCTTCCAAGACGTTCTTTTTCTTCCAAGACATTCTTCCAAGACGTTCTTTTTCTTCCAAGACGTTCTTCCAAGACGTTCTTCCAAGACGTTCTTTTTCTTCCAAGACGTTCTTCCAAGACGTTCTTCCAAGACGTTCTTTTTCTTCCAAGACGTTCTTCCAAGACGTTCTTTTTCTTCCAAGACGTTCTTCCAAGACGTTCTTCCAAGACGTTCTTTTTCTTCCAAGACGTTCTTCCAAGACGTTCTTCCAAGACGTTCTTTTTCTTCCAAGACGTTCTTCCAAGACGTTCGTTCTTCCAAGACGTTCTTTTTCCAAGACGTTCGTTCTTCCAAGACGTTCTTCCAAGGAAGCGAGGAAAGGCGGGCGCGGCGCGGGAAAGATGAAGGATAGGGGTGAACCAACCGCGACGGCGAGGGCGGCGACGGCGGCGACGACGGCGAGGGCGACGACGACGGCGAGGGCGACGGCGGCGGCAGGCCTTCGGCGCGCGCGCGACGGTTGGAATCGGAGAAGACGAGAGAGATGGAGAAGACGGCGGCAGGGGAGGCGACCCGCACTGTATTTATAACCCCCCCTTTAGTCGCGGTTGGGGACGAGACCCGCGACTAAAGGGTTTTTGGCGGGTTTTTTGCGTTCCCGCGCCCCCCCCCCCTTTAGTCGCGGTTGGGGAGGCGACCCGCGACTAAAGGGTAACCTTTAGTCGCGGTTTGCCAGACCAACCGCGACTAAAGGCCCCCCCCAAATCTTCTTTTATTTTCAGAACCTTTTATCTTTTTCTTTTCAGAAAAATCATCATTGCTTTTATAGAAACTTCAAACATTTTATTTTCTGTTTTCTAAGCATATTTTCGTAGGAAAAATATGCATAGAGACAATACATTGAATCTGCCTAAAACGGGACAGAAAAAAGAGAATCCATTCAAAGGGAACATTGGCCACAGCCTCTCTCCCCCCCCCCCCGGCCTGGGCCGGCCTTCGGCCTCGACCCATCTTGCTCACGCCTGCCTGGTGCGGTGGCTGTGATGCCCCGCTGAGAGGCCTCTCGCCCGAGCCGTGAGCGCGCCGCCCCTTTCTTCTCCTATCCGCCCGCTGAGAGGTCGTTTTTGCGTTCCCCGCGCGCAACGACCTTTAGTCGCGGTTGGTCTGGCCTTTAGTCCCGGTTGCACCAACCAGCCGGGACTAAAGGTTAGATGACCAGCTCTGGATTCCTCTTCTTCCCGCCATTTCTTCCCTGTCTTCCCGCCTCTTTCTTCCCGCCACTTTCTTCCCGCCTCCTGTCTTCCCGCCTCCTGTCTTCCCGCTCCCACTTTTCCCGCCATTTCTCACTACATATATGTAGCCCGGCTTGGCCAGCATTATCACATCTCTACAATCTCTCATCACTCTCTCATGGCTTCCACCGCACCCACTCTAACCTACCAGCAGGTGGAGGAGCTTTGCGCCTCGAACTACCCTTGTCCACCGGGCTACCGCGTCCCCACCGGCTGGAGCCTAAGCGCCGGCGGCGTGCCGGTCCCTCCCGTCCCTCAGGGTACTGCGCGCCGGGCGGCCATCACGAACCACTACTACCTCGACCTCACGCCGGAGCAGCGGATGAATCCCCGCTGGCATCCCGATAACCAGCATACTTGGGACGCCTTCTTCATCAATCGGCGTGAGAGGGCGCTCGCCAGGTATGAGGAGGACGGTCTGCCTCCTGGGAACTTCCACGAGGCCGGCCGTCGGCTATGGTGGTACAGCCGGACTCTGCAGAGCGTCATGGACTACATCACGGCCGGCGATATCCCCCGCCTGCGCTACCCTCAGTTCGAGCCACGAGCGCCGCCCGCGACGACAGCAGCGACGACGACGGCGGCAACTTAGAAGGCGACGACTACCAGTACAACGACGACAGCGGCTATGAAGACTACGAGTATGCATATTATACGCCTAGGCAGGAGTATGACTAAATCACTCCAAATTTCATGTATCATCAGTGGTATCTCGAATCATTCGAAAATGGACACCAAACACATCACGGGTAATATAATTCACATGATCCATTCAACAAAGTTTGGTACAATAAATTATTACACATCATTTCTTCCCTTGTGTCCCTGCTTGCTTACGATTGTGCCGTATCCATGGAGCATCCTCATCATTTAACTTAATGCTTGGGTCGGTGTTCACTTTGAAGGGCGGAATTTCAGCAAACATATTATAATCTTCTGACATGTCTGTCTTGTCCTCCACTCCCACGATGTTTCTTTTCCCTGAAAGAACAATGTGGCGCTTTGGATCATCGCATGATGTACTGATCGTTTTCTTATCTTTCCGTTTCCTCGGTTTGCTACTCATGTCCTTCACATAGAAAACCTGAGCGACATCTTTCGCTAGGACGAATGGTTCGTCAAGGTAACCAAGATTGTTGAAATCCACCATTGTCATTCCGTATTGCTGGTCCACCTTTACCCCACCTCCTGTTAGCTTGAACCATTTGCACCGGAACAAAGGGACCTTAAAGGAGGGTCCATAGTCAAGTTCCCATATCTCCTCTATGTAACCATATCAAATACCTCAGCACCAGTGCGTTCCGCAGGCTTCGGCCGGTGATCTGCCTTGCCGTTGTAATGCTTGCCTTTCTTTCTTACTGGATGAATTTTCGAAAGAAATCGACGATGCCCAAGGTACACGTTCTTCTTACAATTTGGCAAATGTACACTTTCAGTCTCATGTAAGCAGTGCGTGCATGCATTGTATCCCTTATTTGACAGTCCCGAAAGGTTACTAAGAGCAGGCCAATCGTTGATGGTTACGAAAAGCAACGCTCGTAGGTCAAATTCCTCTTGTTTGTGCTCATCCCACACACGGACACCACCCCACAGCTGTAAAAGTTCATCAACTAATGGCCTTAGGTACACATCGATGTCGTTGCCGGGTTGCTTCGGACCTTGGATGAGCACTGGCATCATAATGAACTTCCGCTTCATGCACAACCAAGGAGGAAGGTTGTAGATGCATAGAGTCACGGGCCAGGTGCTATGGCTGGAGCTCTGCTCGCCAAAAGGATTCATGCCATCCGTACTTAGAGCAAATCTTATGTTCCTTGCGTCAGCTGCAAAATCTTTGAACCATCTGTCGATCTTTCTCCATTGCGTTCCATCTGCGGTGTGTCTCAACTCCCCGTCCGACTTACGGTCCTCTTTGTGCCATCGCAACAACTTGGCATGCTCTTTGTTCCTGAACAGACGTTTCAACCGTGGTATTATAGGAGCATACCACATCACCTTGGCGGGAACCCTCTTCCTGGGTTTCTGGCCCTCAACATCGTCACCAGGGTCATCGCCTCTGATCTTATAACGCAATGCAGTGCATACCGGGCATTCATTCAAATTCTCGTATTCACCGCGGTAGAGGATGCAGTCGTTGATGCATGCATGTATCTTCAGAACCTCTAAACCTAGAGGGCAGACAACCTTCTTTGCTTCGTACGTACTGGTGGGCAACTCGTTATCCTTTGGAAACATATTCTTCAACATTTTCAGCAAGTTTTCAAATGCCGAGTCAGCTACACCTGCCTCTGCCTTCCATTTCAGCAAATCCAGTGTGCAGCCCAGCTTTTTCAGACCATCATCGCATCCGGGGTACAGCGCCTTTCTGTGATCCTCTAACATGCGATCCAAATTCTCCCTCTCCTTTTCAGTTTCGCAGCGTCTCCGTGCATCAGCAATGGTCCGACCAAGATCATCAACGGGATCATCACGTGCCTCTTCTTCACCTTCCCCTTCACCTTCAGCATCCTCCATGAAAGTATCACCGAAATGAGCAAGATAGCTTTCATCGATGAAATCATCCCCTTCTTCATCTTCTTCCATTATAACCCCTCTTTCTCCATGCTTGGTCCAACAATTATAGCTTGGCATGAAACCGTGCCGAAGCAGATGCATGTGAACATCTCTTGAGGAAGAGTAACCCTTCTGATTCTTACAGTTAACACATGGACAGATAACAAAACCCCCCCGCTTGTTCGCATTAGCCACTACGAGGAAATCTTTCAAACTCGTAGTGAACTCGCCGGAGAGTCGGTTAACGTACATCCATTGCCGATTCATCTGCATTATTATAATATAAAATATATAATTAACCATCATGCATTTGTTAAACTAACTAGCTACAAACAATATAAATTAAACAATGAACTACACACATGCATATTTTATCAATGACACATCAAAGGTTCATCAAGTTGCTAACCGCGATCGAGGAGTGTGGCTCCAACACTTCATGTCATGTTTGTTTCATGCTCTTGGGGCATTTCATCAAACACCTTATGTGCATAAGAGGAACCAAAAGCAAACCTAAACCCTAAGTGTGAAGAGAATGGCTCTAAATGGCTAAGTGTTGGCTGCTGGATGGGTATATATAGGGGAGGGGCTTTAGTTGCGGTTGGCCTGGCAAACCGTGACTAAAGGTGCCCGAAGGCCTTTAGTCGCGGTTGTCCTGGCCAACCGCGACTAAAGCCCCTCACGTGCACCAGCTGGCCACCGAGCGCCCTGGGCCCAGGCCTTTGGTCGCGGTTCACCTCCAGAACCGCGACTAAAGGTCCCATTAGTCGCGGTTCCTACAGCTTCGCGACTTATGGGGCTGGACGGAAGCCTGTTTTTCCACCAGTGAGCGGTGTGATTGGATATGCAGTCCTTTTCCTCTGTGCGTGCTCCTTTGGACTCGTGGTTTCATATTCAGAGATCAGGCGGGCCTGTGGAAAGCGGGGCCAAACACCCGGCTTGAAACGTCACGAACAGGGTTCATGCCGGACACACACGGTACGTGTTGTACGCCGTGCTGGGCATTCTTGCGTCGTAGTTTCTATATAGATACATTGCGGTGCTCGGTTGCTTTCTCGTTGCAGCCTCGCTAGCTCAGCCTGACTTAAAAGGAAGCTGGTTGAGAAAATACTGACAAAAAACTAATATATACATATTGTTCGGTTGCTCGCATCTAGTTCTCTTACATTAAAGAGGCAATTTTGTCATAGTGTTTGATGTTATGCATTGGCTTGCGTCATGCAAATATACAGTGTTTGGTTGTATACACGAGATATGATTAAAACTAAAAATTATACTTAACACACAATGTGACTCATGACTGCGGTGGACAGTGACCGTGGCGTCGCGTCCGACACAATGAACACAAAGTCTCGGGCGAGTGTTGTTGTCAGTGCCACGGCAAATTAGTTGCTAGCGTCGCCGCTGCAGAGAAGTCCTACGGGGGAGCGCTGAGGCGGATGGCGAGGGAGGAGAAATGCAGTGCGTGTTGGAAGATGGTGACTGTGGTGAACAGTGGTCGTGGCGCCGCATGCGACACGATGAGCGCGGAGTCTCGGGTGTATGTTCTTGCCGGCACCGCGGCAAACTAGTTGCTAGCGTCGCCACTGTAGAGAAAGTCTATGCGGAGTAGCGATGAGGCAGATGACGGGGAGGAGAAATGTAGTGCGTGTTGGGCCATGGCGATCGTGGTGGATGGTGGTCGTGACTCCGCGTCCGACACGACGAGCACGGGGTTGTGCACGAGCGACCCCGTCGACGGCGCGGCAAACTAGTTGCTAGCCTCATCACCGCAGAGAATGTCCTCGCGAAGATCGAGGACGGAGGAGGAGAAATGCAGTGATCGCGCCATGACAGCGTCAGTGTGGTAGGACGAGAGAGAGGAGACCGAGATGAACCACGAAATCGACTCCAGTGTAGTAGGACGCGGGAGAGGGACGAATAGGAGGGCTCTGAGGCAAAGGACGAAGGTGAGAAATACAGTGCGCGTCATGATGGTGTGAGTGCAGTAGGATCATGGAGAGAAGGCCGATATGAACGACGACGACGATGACTCTACTGCGGCAAGATGCGAGAGAAGAGATCAAGAGAAACCACGCCGGCCTAGATGAATGATTAAGTAGTCTCTTAAATCACACCACACATATGCATATGTATAAAATGAGAAAGATGTAGATTTTTTTCATTTACGATCGTCGAAACAAAAAACTTGCAACATGAATGTCGTGTGAAACTGAGAGATTAAGATGCTGGACAAAGGAAATTTCGAACGATTGACTGTGCGAGTTGAATTAGAAAAAAATCATTCAAAATAGCTCCAAATGTGAACATAAAATTGAGCATTTACTATCGACGAAAGTACGAACCGGTCGCAAAAATAGAACTATCACATCGATATGCATAATTTTTGTGCAGAGATTATATCGAATTGAAGCACCGTTGGGTGGATTAGAAGGAAGAAGGAAGAAATGAGATTAGGGAGGAGCTGAGTGGAGTTAGAAGGAGATATCAGGTACACGTTGTGTACTAGCTCGCATTCCTCCAGCCTCTTGTCATGCAAGGGGTTCGCCCCATGTGCACTCGATGTGGCTCAACTCAACCTGACTCGTTGAAAACTATCAATTTAAACGTTCCTAACGAGACAAGTCCAAAAAATGCTTTGAGTTTCGTGCTATGCAAGCCCAAAAATAAACAGAGTGACCCAAATAATCCAGTTTCTTTTTACGTAGGCCAGGTTAGGCCTAATACAGGCAACCAAGGCATTTTCTATTTGACGCCGCAGACGCTATTTAACATGCATTTTTGTTAACTAGCGCTTGTGGCATACATAAATGGGTCGGCCCATCTAGGCGTCATTGACGACTTTTTTTCAAAAAATTATATAAAGTTTTTTAAATATTGATAAAAAATATAAATTTCAACGAATATTTTTTAAGATTGATAAACCTTTCCCTGGAAATCGATGAACCTTTTCTAAAATATTAAAATTCTATGAACTTTTTTGAATACCGATGATCTTTTGAAAAAATTGATGAACATATTTTTTAAAATGGATGAATTTTTATCAAAATTGATGAACTTTCTTCAATTTATGAATATATTTTTCAGTTCAATTAACTTTTTTTAAAATACATGAACTTTTTTTTAATTTCTATGATTTTTTTAAAATTTAATGAACTTTTTAAGAATTTAAATATTATTTTAAAAATTGGATAAATTTTTTTATCAATTGAAATGAACTTTTTTTCAAATTGATGAACTTTTTTCAAAATTGATGAACCTTTTTTAAAGATATGATTTTTTCCAAATGGATCAACCTTTTCTTTAAATCTGTAAATCTTTTTTGATTTCATATTTTTTTTTGTAACAAATAAAAAATCTGTGCATATTTTTCTATTGGATCAACAGAAAAAAGAAAATTGTACAGCATGCTAGTGGGCGGCCCATGGCAGTGATGCTGCAGGCGCTGGTTCGTTAATGAGCGCCTACAGCACTGCATAGGAGCTCCCGGCAACCGAACACATCCATTGTAAATACGAAGGTTTATGTCTTGTATGTCAACGTGTAAGCTAGCCCCTCACCAGTTTTGGTTTTGCTTTCTTTTTTGTAACATGCGCGGTACAAAAATGGGTACTAGCGGCTCATGGATCTAGAAAACTGAAGGAGAACACTGAGAGGAAGATGTAATCAGGAAAGGAAATGTTTGGTTCGTGGGTGTAGTAGCCTAGTAGGGTTCAAAAGTTTTATGTGTCCCATCAGAGTTGGACACAAATCTCTCCCTAATAATAAAGCAAATAGGGTTTCTGGTCGTCCGTCGTGGTATTTTTATAAAAAAGCCCCTATGATTTTTTGTAATAGAACCCGCAGTCCTTGGCCCTTCTTCCCGTTTCGTTTTTTCGTAACGCCCCCTGACTTATCTATTCCCGTCCTCAACCGCAGGGCTGACGGGCGAGGAGGCGATGGAGCTCGTGGCGGGGCCTTGTCGCCGGCGACGCGAGGCCGAGGGGGCGGTGTGCGGGTGCGTGGAGGCGGGGTCGAGGAGGGATGGCGCGCGGGTGCAGGAGGATGAGGAGGCGCGGTGGAGGAGGGCGGCGTGCAGGTGCGGGAGGATGCCGGTCGCCGGCTTACGGCTGGGGCGAGGAGGCGGCCCACGTACGCGAGGATGCAGGGTCTAGGAAGCGGCGCACGTACGCGAGGATGCAGGGTCTAGGAGGCGCAGGATGACGCCGTGAGGCGGGGTCGAGGAGGCGCAGGAGGATGCCGGCCGGTGGCAGTTCCCCACGGTACGAGCGTACCTCAAATTCTTCGCTCCTGTCCTCTACCGCCCGCTCGGAACCACCCCCGTGGCTAGGGTTTCGGGCAGGGCTTCGCCGGCGCATCTCCGGCGGCCCTAGGTTAGTCCCTCCTTCCTTTTTGGCTGGGATCCTCCACCCCTATACCTCACCTTCTCTTCCTATCCTCTGCTACAGATGCAGATGCACACCATGGGAATTCCCCGTCCACCACGGTCGCCGGCGTCAAGCGACGAACCTCCCAAATGCAGTGAGCTCCTTGAGTACAGTCAGATTTCTCCCTCCTCTGGCTCATCTATTCCTAGCGCAAGTTTTATTAAAAAAACGCAGATAAAAAATGTGTGCAGGCAGATATTTGTAGCATACACATGGATTAGGCAATTGTTTTCCTATGCGTTTGATAAGTTAGTAGCCCCAGTTATCTTTATGGGTGTTACTTTCTTTTGGATACATTCACATCTGAACAATGGAAGCTCGTGTAATACTGAATGTTATTAGTCATGCCATTACAGTGTGATTTACTATCTACTTGCTCAGCATCTCTGCAAGTAATGTTTGTAATTTCTAACAAATTTCAGATACTGTACTGACCTTATTTTCTAAAGATTGACCCTAAGCGATGGCGCTTGGAGATAAACTTTTAGCTAAGATGTTATTCTGATGCTTTCTTCGATGAATTTGTCTAATGGAATCCGGGTATGTTCTTCACCTTTATCATGTAATGCCCCATATTTGTGGGATGTGGGCTGATGAACAAAGGGTTATCTGTGCAAGACAATTTGCAAAGTAAAATAATGCCATGCACTATAATACAATCTGAAAGATAGGTGCAGGGATGAACAATCAGCAAAGGATTGTGCCTCCATGCCTAGGGCCTGGCTACGACACTGCTTGTAGTTGTCATTAAACAAGATTCCAACTGAATATAAAACACAATGCTGGATGCGTGCTATGTAATGCTAAATGTATATTGCAGCTATAATTTTTAACTAGAGGTTCTCCAAGTTAGACAAAGGTTTTCTTCATACTTGAAGTTTTTATATCTTCCTGTCATATGAGTTGTAGTTTTCTGGACCATCTACACACTTCAGAGAAGTTACTTTAAATTGCTAAAAGCAAGATAAAGTAATACAGGCTTTGCATGTTTGACACAGTTCTCCCTCATTCCGAATCTAAATATTTATATTTTTCATTGTAGTTGAACTCCGGTAGACATGACGACAAGTCGACAATAACATTATTTTCACAATATCACTAGAGACAAGGGCAACCTTATTTGTGACAATTGTCAGAGTTAGATAGAAAAAGTGGTGCGCAGCGGCGTCTAACAAATTGTGAAACGAGCGACATCTAAGAATTCTCACTAAATTTGGATAGTCGCTTTTTTGTCCCTTTGCAACCCAAGGGCATAGGCCTGTCAACCGGCTAGAGAAATGCTTGGAGATACCTTGAAGCTCCCCTAGGACTTGATGCTTAGGCGGAGATGGCCATAATTCGGACGAATTTCGTTTTTTCAGCAGAAATTCAAAGCATAGGCTCGTGCTCAACCATGCACGAAATTTTTTACAAATTTACCTTCTTGAACTAATGGTCTGAAGTGGTGAATTTTTGGTGGGTAATGCAGTGGTGAATTTTTCTGATGTACTACGATTTATATACTAGAAAAGATTACGCTTGGAATAATCTATCTCAGTCATTACTTATTAGTATTTCTGATCGTGTGTGTGTCATGTAGATCTAATATCTATTTGTAATTTTGGATCAGTACACTTGCTTCGAAAGTCAGAATTGCATTGCGAGACAAGACAAGTAGCTCAAGAAATAGTTACTGTATTTCTTTTGGCGGAGAAAGAAGTAGTTACTGTCAAACACGTGGTATACTGAGATAATTACCAATGACAATGTGTATGGAGATCTGATGTTATTGTATACTTCTGTGGCTGAAAACCTTTAATGATTTTGTGTAAAAGACTGACTGATTATCCAACCTCATTTAATTTGAATATTTGATTTGTGGCAAGCAGATCATCAGACTAGATTATTGGTTATGCAAGAAAAGCAAAAGAAGCTACATTTACATGCTTGATTTGGAGACTTGCCAGCTGGGTGAAGAAGCTTAGTGACAAACATCCACATCACTCCAATAGACCCAAGTTGAGCATATGTTAGATGGTCTGAATAACACGAATGGTTCTGACGATGCTCCTTTGATGCGCTCATTGGCATGCAAGGCATAATATTTCACTTTGTTGAGAATGCAATTACAGTAAGGATCTCTCGTTTATCTTATTTTAGTCACCGTTGTTGGAATGAATTGCTCAATGTGAAAAAAGTAAACTCAGTGTAAGCTTTTGAGCTGCAATATTAGCATAGTGAAATTTTAAAGGTTTCATTTAGACCTAAAAATGGTTGATTGTTCTTTCACAGGACAATCTACCCGCAAATGCAAGGAACAAATGCATTGCCGTATCATGTGCAGGAAGACGTGCGATATTATGACAGTTCTTTTAATTTTTTCTTTCTATGTTGGATAATGTATGCTCCACTTATTAATAATTAGTACTGGTAAGTTCAGCACATATATCACAATGATGTCAAGTACATATATATAAGCTAAGATTTTGTCCAATGTGTTGTACAATGCGTTGCTATTTCTTCAGTCGATGTAATTTTCAAACCATTGTGAAAATGCTCAATTGCCTAGCTCAAATGACGTTGAAGCTGAGAAGCATCAGCATGTAGGATGCATGGTCTGAATTTTTGCACCGAGATTCAAATGATATCACAGCTCATATGATGCACAATGTTTCTGAAAATCCAGGAGCCTATGATCAAATTTAGTTTATGAGTTTGGAGGACCAGAATAAATGTCACATATCCTGAACCAGTCTATCGAAGAACCATGCTGTCAATAGGTTCGTTGCTTTTGTCATCGGCAACGCATCATTTTTCTTCCGTTGCAACGCACGGACATTTGTGCTAGTAACTTATAAAAACTTCTCCGGTAGTTTGTCTAGTCGTTGCCGCCCGCCTCCCCCTATATGTACTATATATAAAAGCAGTAGTTCAGCTATTGAAGGTTTGCATCTAGGTGAAAAAAAATACAATGTTATAGGAAATGTTTAAAACACTTGAAAAATAATGTAATTCACACTCAAGAAAATAATGTATGTTTTCATCATTGATAAAAAACAAGTTGTGCAGGGAATGTTAGAAACATAAATTTTGCGTCCTCGAGAACAAAGGCAATTATAGAATTCTATGTGAAATAATCACCCTCGCCTCATTCAGTTCTTGCACATGGATGTTGCAGGGAGAAATAAAGAGACACTTCCACCAAAATACAGTTTAATGTTCAAATATAACTGGCGAACAATACAGTAAACAAAAATTAGGCATTTCTGCAACGGGAGACCATTGACCAAGGGCCATGTCTCTGAATGGAAATCTTCTGGTACATATGTATCAAACACCATCAACAACAATAGCTTAGCCTGCCTCAGTTACCACCTTATTTCGCTTCCATGATCAAATGTTAGCGGACCAGGAACTGCCACAAGAGAAGGCAGCAATTTGCTCTGCCAACCTGGGCAGCCAGCCCTCCCAAACATGCCCATCTCCACTTGGTTGGAACACGCTACACCAAACACGACGAGCCCACCGGTGGATGGACCATTTGTCTAGTCCTTAGCATACTATTTTACAGCTAGAGCTTTCTTGGATTTCTACAAACTGCTCGCCAATGATTTAATAGGGCAGAAACCTGGCTAAAAACAAGCAGGTTGTCCAGACGAAGCCACTCCATTCAGTCGTTTGCATGCTAATTTAGTTTAGAAAAATCTCAGCAACAAACAGAACCACGCCGGGTTATGGACTCATCGGATCCCCAGAAGAAAGAGTGTGCATGTGTGTGTCCTTTCCATTTGGTTCTCTCGATGACTCCATGCCATTTGATCCTGAGATGAGGAATTACGAATAAGATAAAGCAGAGAGAGGGCAGTTATCTCAATGGAACACACGACTTTGGCAGAATTTGTTACCGAATATAGCACCAATAGAGGGCCTTGTTAACGATGAGCTCCTTTGCATATCTGCAAACATTTATAGATTTAGAAACAGCAAAGGATTATAAATAGCATGTATGTCACTTAGATACTGGTCATTTTTCATGAAGTGATGTTTATGCTATGAAAATCTGTCATTTATCAGTTTACAAAACATAATGACTAATGCTATGAGAAAAATGCCAATAACACTAGAAAACAAATCCATACTTGCAATCCAACCATATTTCACAACATGTAAAATTATGTCAAACACACAAACCTGCATGTTTTAATCCTTTCACGGCATCAAAGTTTTTGTATGTATATCCCACAAAGCTGAGATCTTTCGAATTCAGCTTCGCCTGTTACCAAAAATATACATAAGAACTCTGGGAGTGCAAACCGAAACATAGGTGTGCTTCCATAAGATAAACAAAACATTAACAATATGGGCAGGTAATTTGAACTTTGAACTACTACAACAATGTAATAAATACCAGTAGGCAGTAGCTATACGACTCATGAGAAACTGTGGGTCTATCACAGATATATGCATAGTGGAGCAGCCTAATGGTTAAACAGGTCTTGAAACACATAAGTGTCTCGTATTGCAATACTCAAATGAAGTGTTTTGTACTTCTATTACACAGAAATAAAGAAAGATATGGCTAATCCTATCGCAAACATATCTTGTTCTATCAAACAGTGGGTCTGAGATCATTACAATTTGATGGAATGTAAACAATTCATCACTGTGCATAGTAAATTAAGATGCAAAAGCCAATGCAAACATTACAAATGCTATTGCGCTAGTTTATGAACCTCAATGTGTGTACCTTTCTTGATGGCCCAGAACCTCTTCTTGCTGGAGGGCTATTATCCATCTGCAGCGCAGAAACAAGCATTAAGTTGTAGGGATGTAATTCACAGGGTGAAAACAAAACATGAAAATAAAATAAACAGCATTTCAATGCACAGAGAACAAGAAATCCATCCAAACTTTGCAAAAACAAAAAAAAACAGTTTAGTTGCTTGAATTTATGAAAAGCTTGCTTGGATTTACAAAAGGTTGCTTGGGTTCATTAAAGTTTGCTTGGGTTGAAAGGGTTGCTTCGATTTAAGAAAATATTTTTAGATGTATACATGATTTATTCCTTATTTAAGATTTAAATTTTGAAAATAATATTCACTTCTTTATTTTATTATTTTACAATCCAGAAGACATCTAATTTGATAGTATCTTGAGAGGCAATCATGTAATCTTTCTACGAATATAATTTTACAATTAACAGTATTCCTAAATCAATTGCAATTAATGATTTTCCAAGATTAATTGCAATTAATGCAATCAATGTTGTTTCCAAATAGTGGCGATGTCATGGGTACATCATTGGAGCCGTGTGGGACTTTGGATGTAGATGGTTGAATGGTCGGGATCGTTTGGATTCATCAAACTCTGCTTTTTTAAGTAGTAGTTGATCTTATTTCATTCAAATTATAGTATATGAATACCCCTTATACAGCCGAAATAATATCTACCAGAAATCACCTGATATACACAAATGTAAGTGTTCCTAACACTTGCAAGTTGTAATACAAATAAAAAGCGATAATATAAAATCAAATAATGCTGGTGGGTTATAAATAAACGTCTTCTATCGCATAATTCCAAAGGAAATACTTATATTCGATGGAGAATGACAAAGTTTGAATTGCACAGGCAGGAGAGGACTGTCAATAAATGGATTACACAATTACCTCATCAAACTTCATGAAATTCTGTGTATCCAATTCATCATTTACTTGAGGCTTAAATGCTGCTTCCATTTCATAAAGTTTATCCCATGCAACTCCACGGAACCAAGGATGGGCCTAATAATGAAGAAAATGATATGTTAAACACAGATAGACTAACAAAACAAGAATTATATTTAACTAATTATTTCTTTTGTGTGTCAGTGGGTCCTACCTTTATTTGATCAGCCCCTGCACCACCAATCCTGTGGTCAACATCACATAATAACCGGCAGATTAGATCTCTTGCCTCAGGAGACAACCTTGAATCGTCTGGAAATTTCACATGGTTTCTCCAGTGCACAATCTAGAAAATGGCAGAAATTTGGCAGAGTCAGGATAAAATGTCTTCGGGTGGCCGCATATGAAAAATGTTAACGACATTAATAGAACAAATGCAGGCCCAACTACACTTGATTATGCTTCTCTCAAAAAAAAACTACAGTTGATTATGCTCATAGAAGGCAATCTAGAAATACACATCATCATAGCAGAAACATCATAAAGAAATAAGTTTAAAATAATTATGTCTTTGTAAACTTACTGAAAGAGTAAAACATGATCAAGAAGTGGGTACTCTGTCACTACCAAATCAACATTTTTTAATATATAACAATACTGATACCATAAGCTTTGGAAGAGCAAGCTTATAAGCCATACAGCTGCAGCATGCTTTCTTCAGGTTCTTGCAGCTTGAACTTTAAATTAAACTAAAAATAAATCAGTTGTTCAGTATTGGTGCAGTCTAAATTCGATGATAAGCCTAAACTGAAGATAATCATAATCCATACAGAACACTCAATGAACTACTGATATGTTACAAATAAAAAGGTGAGCCCACCAATGAGTAGTAATTTGAATTGGACACTAAGCTAAATGTGCTGAGTAAACCAAACCTTTCTGCATGTGGTTATTGGATCATCGGAATAAAATGGTGGATACCCAACAAGCATCTCATACATTATTGCACCCAAAGACCACCTATGGATCAAAACAAAATATAATGAGACCATTTTCAAACTAAAGAGTAATAAATACAAACAAAAGGTGTCTGAAGATGCTGTACCAATCGCATTCCATTCCATATCCTTTCTTTAGCAGAACTTCTGGAGCAATATAGTCTGGGGTTCCAACAGTTGAGAATGCCTGAATATCAGTATGCATTTGTAGTAAGAAAGGCTGCCGCGGAAACATCGAGCGTGCACACACGTGTTTTTTTCCAAGAAGGGTGTAGAAGCGATACCATGAAAGCAAAAGAACTATACAGGACCAATGAGATGATCGATATGACGATATGTTAACTATAAAGCAGACATACCAGTTTTCTTCTGTTCATCTGCCAGTGCTGAAGTTGTTCATGTTGACTTCTCCACCTTCTACCATTTGCAGTTTCAGAGAGTGAACTGTCGACATCCATCGACTCCTTCAGGTTGTCATCGCCCATGGGTTCATCTTCACTCAAGGTTGAGAGCTTTGAACAATCAATTGGTTTGCACAGCCCAAAATCCGACAACTTCATGTGACCATTCTTGTCTAGAAGCAGATTATCAGGCTTGATATCTCTGCATATAATAGCAAACCAAATATATATATATATCAGAAAGATGGTAGAGTTAGACTAAATTAGATGCATTTAAAATCAAATATTTGTAACCTGTGGATATAGTTGTGCTTATGAATGGACTCAATAGCAAGGATGGTCTCAGCAATGTAGAATCGAGCCACGGGTTCAATTAAGGTATCTTCCCTCATGAGAAGGGTCATGATATCACCACCAGGGAGGTACTCCATAATAAGGTAAAGATACTCCGTATCTTGGAAAGAATAGTATAGCTTCACAGTGCAGTGACTAGCAACTTCAGCCATCAAGTTTCTTTCTGCTCTAACATGCTCCACCTAACAGACATGTTATAGAACTTGTAAATCCAACAAAATGTACAGATATTTTGAAGATATCATCACATGGCCATGACAAAGAAACTAAGACGAGAGAAAAATGAGTGGAACGTTTGTGGGCTTCGCACAAACAAAGTCAGGGATAGAACAAAACAGGATTATCATATACACTAGCCTTTGGTTTCTAGCAAGTTCAAGTTCGAATTCCTCAGAGACTAAAAAAAAGGCTAGCCATTTAGCTGGCCTTCTTTCAGAAACTCAAAAGAAGGCCAGCTAAATGGTAAATACACATGCTCCTACACATGAATACATACAAATATGTACTAGTATGCATTGCAAATTCGGTTTTGTACTTCTGTTTTCTTTTCGAGATAACAGTGACAAAAGCTGCAGTGAAAAGCAAATGTATGATATGGAAAAGAAATCCACACTGCACTGCATATTTTGAGGGGGGGGGGGGGGGGGGGGGGGGAGACAATCCTTGCAGAAGTGTCACATAGAGTCTTAGATGCAACAAGAGTTTGAAGAAAATTTTGACAGGATAGCAAAGCGCCATGGTAAATATTAATACTTACAACCATCTAAGCACATTCAACATAAAAAATGGTCGATAGAATGAATAACTACGAAGCAGAAAGCATGAAATATCCAGAAATAGGAGATATCTTACTTGACCCCTGATAACCATATCAGACTTCTTCAGTTTTTTCATTGCATATATGTTGCCAGAGGTCTTCTCCCGGCACAGTCGAACCTATTATAATAATAAATTATAAACAGCGAGAAGAAGGTCAGTGAAGGATTTAAAGTAACAACAAATGAGTTTATGCTCCAACAAACAGTTGTCACTTCCCCTAGTTTGAATCTTTTAGGACATACAGAATTACTTGAAGGTAAATACATCACCAACAACAACCAACTTATAGTACCATGGTCCAAGCTATGCCGTGTTCTTTGGCAAAAACACATGTGTCATTTAGCAGTGACACCGCAGATGGAGGTGTGTGTGTGCAGAAAAACAGAAACTAAATGCGCAAGAGCGAACCTCTCCAAAAGCGCCTCTCCCAATAATGGTGAGCAGCTCAAAGTCATCCACGCAGATTTTGTGCCTTTTAAGTCTCATGTACTCAGTTTCCTTTCTCTCCAGGTCTTTAATTAAATTGATTTGCTGCTCCCTGGGAACTTCAGAAGTAGCTAGCTGCCGCTCCAGTCTAAAACGCCTGCAATACATCGGATTGTGTTGTGAGATGCCAGGAACAGACAAAAATCAAACAAATTTACCATCTGGGGAGGGGCATATCTGCTTAAAATGGAATTGTAATGCCAAAAGATGAGCAAGGTGGCTAATCAATATGACAGAAGTGACACACCAGTACAAAACTTTCACAGTTGAAATTTATGCAGGTAAACTTCAAATATATAAAATTGATTGATGTCCCAACAAATGCAATCCCTAGCTTGAGTTAATACAAGACCAAAAAACCATGTGTGCATTAATAAATATTTAACACATAACAGGACCACAAATGAAAACAAAAGCCCTGTTACATATATGGCCTGAAGTTAATGCACTGCATTAAAGAAAGTACTATATGACATCAACTACTTCTGCATTGTGCTTCATCATGTTGTTTTACTGCCAATATATATGGAAACAAGGCTGTTTGACCTTTATAAAATAATGTATGCTAAAACAGAGAATCATATTGTTGTTTTCACACCACCAGTTTTGTAGATTTATCCTGCAAGAAAATCTTTAAAACAGCAACTCTAAATCCCGTGATCCAACTAAGCAGGGCAGTAGTCGGTACTATGAACTTAGCTCAACAGTTAGCAGCACGAAAATAAAACATAACTACGCCGTGTCAGCAATTTGACCAACAGCATGGTGCACTGAGCAGAAATAAAGCATTCCAAACACCTAACAGAATCAAATGGTGTCCACACCCAAAACATGTCTGATAAAAGAGAAACGGGTTTTGATCCTAGGCTCCTAGCTCTAACAAATGCATACTAAACTGAAATGGTTATTATGTACATACCTGACTCCGAGCAATCTAAATTAGTACTAGCATAATCAATACATCGCATGTATACACTATGTCATCGACTACGTGTCCACCGCCTATTCATTTCAGGATCGTACGAATCTGTAACACTACATTGACGGTTCAAAACCCTCACGTAATATACCCTAATTAAAGGTAGCCATTTGTCGGCTTGTAAACTAAAACCAACGTACTATACCATCTAATTATACACACAAGAACAAAATACCACATAAGACAAATACCGACGCAATCTCAAAACATGCACGATAGCATGCCATCAATGCATCATGATCAGAGAACCATCACGACAGTAACATTCCAAACCCACAGCTAGTACGGTGAGCTCAGCTTAACGGCTTTTCATGGCAAAAATATAACAGTGCAATAACTGCTACATACCCCATGATTGGAACCATTCTTACTTGGCGCATTGAGCAGAATCTGAGAATTTGAAGCACATACAGAATGAAGTGCTGCTCACCCCAACTTATCCACCGGAGCTAAATCCGGCTACTGCAACCCCAAACTGTGTACTAATTCCAGGATCTCATTGTCTTAAAATAATAATTCGAAAATCTAAAGCAACATCTGATGTCATACCACACTAGAATTCCTCAACACCATGGCTGGTGATTACATACCCACTGTGTGCCATTGCATTAAAAAAGGTATATGACATCAACTTCTTTCATCTAATGTTCTGCATTGTGTTTCATCACATTGTTTTACTTCCAACATATTTGACCTCTGCAAAACAATGTATGCTGACGCAGAAAAATCATGTTGTGTTCCCTCAGGTCAATTTTGTACATTTATCCTGCAAGAAAATCTTTACAACAGCAAGACACAAAATTTCATAACCCAACTAAGCAGGGAGTAGTCACTACTATGAAGTTAGCTCAACGGTTTGCAGCATAAAAACAGAACATAACTACTCCGTGTCAGCAATTTGACCAACAGCATGGTGCACTGAGCAGAGACGAAGCATTCCAAACAACTAGCAGAATCAAATGTTGTCCACACCTAAAACATGTCTGATAAAAGGGAAACAGGGTTCTTTGATTCTAGCTCTAACAAACACATACTAAACTGAAATGGTTATTATGTACACATCTGGCTCCAAGCTAAATTCGTACTAGCATAATTATATGACATGCATACGCTATGCCATGGACCACGTGTCCACCACCCATTCATAAAAGGATCACATGAATCTGTAACAGTACATTGATGGTACAAAACCGTCACATAATAAAGGGAACCATTTGTTGGCTTGTAAACTAAAAGCCGACTTACTATACACTCTAATTATACACGCAATAACAAAATATCACATAGGACAAAAATACCGATGCAACCTTAAAACATACACGGTAGTAGCATCCATGCATCATCATCCGAGAACCATCACAACAGTAACATTCCAAACCCGCTATCCAACTAAGCAAGGCAGTAGCTATTACGAGGAGCTCGGCTTAACGGCTTTTCTCGTGCCAAAAATGGAACAATACAATAACTGCTCCATACCCAGTGATTGAACCATTTTTACTTGAGTTTTACTTGGTGCATTGAGCAGAATCTGATGATTCCAAGCACCTACAGAATCAAGTGCTGCCCATCCCAACTTACCAATCAGAGCTAAATCAGGCCACTCGGGCCCCAAATTGCGTGACAAGCTCGACTAATTCGAGAATCTCATTGTCTAAAAATAAACAACTCGAGAATCTAAAGCAAAATCTGAGGTCAAACTACGCTAGGAATCCTCCAGACCATGGCCGGTACAGCTACCGCCGCGCGCGCCCCGCTTCCCCGCAGGCACCCACCCCAAGAATTGACCCCGAATCTAGCAGCTACAAGCCCCCAGCTCCAGAACCCCGAGCTCGAACCGCTCCCAACCGAGCTCGAACCCCCTCGATCGAGCTCCGGGGCGCGAGATCTGCCCGAGGCGGGCGCAGCGGCAGCAACTAAAACCGGGGGCGGGAAGGCGGAGGGCGGGATCCGATCGGTACCTCTCCTTGCGCTCCTGGATGTTCTTCATGTGGGAGCGGTAGTGGTTCTCGATGAACTTCTTGGCGGCGGCGACGCGCTCCATGGTGAGGGTGGAGGCCTCCCCCTCCCCCTCGCCCTCCTCCGCCACGGCGGCGAGCGGCTCAGCGACGGCCGCCGCCGGGGGCGCGTCCGACATCTCGCTCTCCATCCCGCGAAGAAGACCAACCTCCCCGCTGGCCGCTGGCTGCTGGCCCGTCCCCTGCGTGCCTACACCTCTCGCTGTCTCGCTCTCCGGGGGCCCTTTTGCTGCCCTTTCCTGCCCCTCGGTCTCTCTCGGGTCGGCGTCCTCCGTCTGTCGCTGTGCGCGCCGGGGTATATATACGGCCGTCCACCGCGCCGGCTGATTGAGCAGCGGGACGGGAGGTTAACGGGGCGGGTTTGGTGTCATGGCGGAGGCTTAACTCCGTTGCACGGACAGCTGCGCACGGGAACAGCTCGGGCTTTTTTTTTTTTTTTTCCTCTCCCTTCCTTTTCCTTTCTTTTGCCACATTTGAATTTTGCCTCCGCTTGTTAGTTAGTGACACGTTTGAGTTTGATAGCCTGCACCACCCCAAACAGGCTCACTGAGTGCAAGAAAAACCCGTCTGATGGCATACATGAAGGCCTAAACCGCATGTGCACGTACCACAAAGTAGTCCGGAGCCTAACTCGCTAGAGTGAGAGGTTGAGTCGAGCACAATAAGGCGCATCGTACGCGCCGGTGGTGAAGGGAAAATCGACACGGAGATGGCGGGAGACGAAAGTCGGCCGACGCGAGATGGCCCAAAATGTAGCATCACCACCCCCACTCCCATCACACAGTAGTTTACTCACTCGCCTCTAGCGCTAACAAACCGAGACACGGTTCTTGCATTGGTTGGCGACGGGGCTCGGATATGCGGAAGCGGCGCGGCGACTTTAGTCTCCGTCTGCAGGACCTGTTTCTCCCCTTCATCTCCGTCTCCGTCTCGTTCTCCTCGTCTGCGTCATGGGCGGTTCGCTGGTTTCCAAGGGGCTAAGCAACATACAACCCTCCTCCTCTTTTATGTTGTTAAGTACAGTATATGGTCGATTTCATAATTGCTCATCGCACCATCATATCGCCATTAGGTTATGGATTAACATATGAAGCTGGTTGTTCACACGATACCACTCATAGTTGTGATTCAAGCCTAAATAATGCTAGTTCGCAATTGAGTTGTTCGTCGAAGTGATAAGCATGCCCTTCTTTACGGTCCAAGGTTTATCTGAGATAAGGAGAGGATGATGAATTTAAACTACATCTACGATTGTAATGACGTAGAGGCTATATGAACGCTTCGAATGTGAAGAGCACTTTTTACCAATCTTGTGGAGAATTTTAGGAGCATGTTGTTGCTAGAAGATAGCATCCACATATTTGTGGAAGAGCAAGTATGGAAGTGCAATCATGCCCTTGCATCATTTTTTTATGTTGATGACAATGTACATATAGGGACTAATTATGTTTGTTAAGTAAATCCTAGATTTTAGTCACCTTGAGACCATGTTTGCGTGGATCATATACAAATGAAATGGATATGATTCAAGAAGGAAGAAACAAAGGATTTATGAGTTTCATTCTCCGTTTATTCTTGAGTATATGGATCCCACACTATTAAGAGGGGATCAATAGAGTTAGTGAAAGATTTGCTCATGACATCATGGTTCCCAAATATTTCTCTCTATCCACCCCACCAAATATTCCTTCTTATTCTACAAAAAGATTGACATACTCCAAATTCAATCCCAATTCTCGATGCTCCAAATTCCCTCTCTCATGGCCGGATGTCTTGGCCCTAGCTAGAAATCCGGCCAAAGGCATCTAGAAGCAAACTGTTTTTAGCCAGTTGGTCGGATGTCCGGCCACCAGCCGGATGTCCGGACCCCCTCCCGAAATTCTGGCATAGGGGGGCCAGTAGGCATGCTCATTCTTGGTCGGATGTCTGACGCCTTGTATCGCCCCTGATGCCTGGGCCCCTCCAGAAAATCCGGAGTCGATGATCTAGTGAGGTGCGCTTCTTGGCAGGTTGTTGGCCATATGTTTGGCCCTCGACCGAATATATGGTCCCCATGGTATGGCTAGATGTCCGGGCATCCCCGAATATTTGGGCTCTATATTTTACACTTCAAGTACTTGTTGTCTTGTGGTTGTCTCGTCAACTTCCAGATGTCCGTCCCGACTTTGCCTCTTACACAAAAACGGCTAGTTTTCTTGAGTATATATGCCCCTCTACCCATCTGATAGAGGGTTCGCCATTCACTTCGAATTAAACCTAGAACACATACTACTCTCTCACACACACATCCTCATACACCAAATCCTAGATCCCCGAGGGATTTGTGAGAGTTCTTGAGAGTTTCTCTGATGAAGTGATAAACCCACTCCTTCCACTTCTCTTGACCAAAGGAGTTTGTGATTTGAGCAAGTCTTGAGGTTTTCCCCTTCGTTCTCCGTAATCTTGGAGGTTGGAGACTCATGGGTGGTGGGATTTCTTCACAGAGGAATCGTTCATTGTGATTACCACCGAAAAGTTTGTGAAGATTTGGAGAACACCTCAAGGTCTACCACTAGTGGTTGAGAAAGCATTTGTGGTGTTGTCTCAAGAGGAGAATACAATGAGCCTTTGTGGAGTTGGTGTGCCTTCCTCGTAACATCCGACCCTCCAGCGCTGACTAGCTTCCCTCCAATGAAGTGAACATTGGCATGCATCCTCGTCTCCCAGTGTTGCGGTTATCCCTAAACCTAACTCCCCACTTGTGGTTATTTGTCTCGTAGTCTTCACTTTGTTTATATTGCGCTTGCCTACCTTACTACTTGATGTGGTTGCATATATTGATTAGCACTAGAACCACCTTTTAAATTGTTAGGATCACTTCCATATTCCGGATTATTGTCAAAAAATGGTAAGTAAGATTTAAAAAAAAATCATTGTACCTATTCACCCCCCCCCCCAGGTTCATCTCGATCCTTCAAAGTTTCCATAATTCTTCATGGTGTAGGTCATAATCAGAGGTTCGGGGTTATTCATAACACGTTTAGAAGATCAATGAAGACCATTTCTAGGTACTACAAGCAAGTCTTGTATGCTATTGGGAAATAAGAGATGATCATGACATCAATTGGGCAAACTCTTAGCAAGATTCGCAACAACTCAAGACGATGTTCGTATTTCAATGTGAGCATCATTCATATTTCATGCACTGACATGCCCGTATTGTTCTAATGAATCCATAATACTATGTTTTCATGCCATCATAGGATTACATTGATGCAATATAGACAGTACTCATGTGACTGCTAAAATGCCGAGGTCACGTATTGTGGCATACATGGGTAAAAAGTACTACACATGCAAAATGTGCATGTTGATGTTGACTTCAATATGAAGTTCACATATGAGTTAGCTGGTTGGAAAGGATCGACCCATCATGGCAACATTCGTGCTCACAATATGGCTCGACCCGATGGCAAGTTCAACATAGGAATGCTAGTATGCATGTGAGTCTGGTGTTCGTCCATCCTTAGAAAAAAATCATAGACCATCTTAACGAGTTCTCTTCCAGGTATCATCACAGGACTGCGCATGAATTGTTCAGTTCAGACATTCTAGCCTTAGAGTAGTGGTTGAGTGGGCATTTGGAACTCTCGAGAATAGGTTTAAGATCCTAGGTTAGAGGTAATTCCATCCTTTCCACCCCCAGGGTAAGCTTGCTCAGTAGTCCTTACAAGTTGCATCCTTCATAATTAAATCCTAAAATGGGGTTGTGACGAGCTTGTGCCGGAGGAGGATATTGTGATGACTCATGATGTTGGTGCCTCCGGCCATGGCGTGGGCGCATTTGACAATGAAGTTTGAAAGAGCAAAATGTAAGAGTGGACTCATATAATATGAGAAAATATAAGAGAGACCAGGATATGAAAAAGAAAAAGAATACCAACAAAAATAATAAGAAGCAGCAGCAGAAGAGGAAGCAACAATAGCGTGAAGAAGATGAGAATTGAATTCCCTCTTCAACACTGATGAAATTTCTTCTATCAAGACATATGACTGTTAATTTGTACTGTAATTTAATACTCCCTCCGTTCCAAAATTCTTGTCTTAGGTTTGTCTAAAAATGGATGTATCTAAATACTAAAATATGACTAGATACATTCATATCTACACAAATCTAAGATAAGAATTTCAGGACGGAGGAACTAGTAGTTAGGATGAAGGACTAGCTAAGACTGAAACGATGTTATTTAGAACTTTATATGTAGTGTCTTGCTTGGTAAAATCATCACTAACAAGAAGGGACAAGCATAACATAGACCGTGCATCAAACATCATGCAGTGCATCAGCCCAGCCCAAAATAGTTCACAAAACGAAAAATTGTTTCCACGATGCAGCCAACACCTATATGCAGCCAATATATTTACTCAGCCAGGCCTAATTCAGGCATATATATAGATGTAATAAAGACAAAAAAAAAACACGTCCTAGTGTACGATGTCGTGCCGCATGTTGTATACAACTACACTTTCTTCTCCGTACGTAGCTGTACACATGTTTTTTTTTTTAGATGAGCTGTAGACACGTTCGTACCACGTAGAAAAGGGAAGCGCTAGCCTAGCTCATGTCTAGGTACTTTCCCCTTCGGTTTTCAGATGGATGGATGGATGGATGGATAAAGGCCGCTGACCATGTTCCATCTCCAAGTTTTTTTCTCTGCTCCTTTTGTTTTCAGCACACGCGTGCTCACTGCGCAGCAGCTACAGAATATTACCAGTAGCATAGCAGGTGTCCGTGGGTTGAATTGCTGTGACCTTTGGCTGAGATGCTACTAGCTGCTACGATGATCTCATGATGGATGCCTTGAGTGCGTAAATAATGGTGAGTCCGTCTTTGGAGAAAGCAAAGGTTCCAACTGATTACGGTTGTACAACGCTTTGCTTCCTTCCGTAATCAGCACAAAACTGAAGCCACCGCGTTGATATGCATATGGAGACATGGACCGATGGTGCACCGACAAGAGTAGTAGTAGAAGCTCCATGCACGTCGCAGTCCTGGTCAGGGCCGACCATCAGCGTAGGTCGAAGCTAGCTGCGCGGTCCGAGTCAGATCGGCCCGCGCCACACGGCGTGTGCTTACGGGTCAGGTGAGAAAGCGACGGCGACTGGTGGTCGCGTCGACCAGCCGGGGTCACCGTCGAAATGAACGGAAGCACGCAGTTTGTGGATCATCATGGGTTTACGCGCGCGTTGTATGCACGTATCGTACGGGCAGCCTCGTCATCAGCAGTCCGCCAAGTTACAGATCAAGGGTTGACTGTATGACCCAGCACAATGGACACGAGAGAGAAAGAGAGAGCGCATTTCATTTCACGGATCGAATTTTCCTAAATTTTACTACATCGCGATCGACGGCCACTTGGGCCTGGACAAATCCGACGTACGCCAGTCGGCCAACGTCGTCTCCGTCCAGTTATTAGTCGCATATATGCAGCTACAGCTAGTACCACCAGGGTCTCCTCGGCGATCAACGACGATGCCGAAGCTTGCACGCGATGACAGGACAGCAAAGCGTACTTGCGCCAGTAGTCTGATGGCCTAGTTGACGAAGAAAACTACGGCATTATTATTAATATATATATACATATATATATGTTAACTAAACAAATATCTCCATCCATCGACCGATCGATTGATCTGCGAGTGATGCGTGGCGTGGCATGTTGGGGTGCGCTGGAACACAGGCCTCGCGCGCGCGCGGCGGCAGAATAAGAATAATGGGGGGCCTCCAGCCTGGTGCGGCAGGCGCAAAACGCAAATGCATGCACATACGGAGGGGGTGGATCGACATCTGACCGATCTGAATGTACGCCCGCCGCATGCCCAGCTCGGATGCCAGGCTAGGTCGCCACGCACATCCCATTTCTTTATCCGTCCGTCCATCTATCCTCCTCCTGTGCCAGTGCTGCCGGATCTCGGCGTGCACTGGCCTCCCTCTCCTCTCTTGGATTCCTCCTCCGCCCATCCAACCCACCCCAGCGTGCTTAAACTATGCGCTTGTAGTAGTACCACGACTACTACCCCTGCGTATGCGTAGTACTCGTATTCGATTCTTCCCTTGTCTATCTTGTCTGGACATGGCCAACGTACGCTTGCTGGTGCCTCCTCTGGGTTGGGGGTCGCGCGGCGGGGAGGAAGTTACGGTGTAGCGGTCGTCGCTCGCGCTCGGCGGGCGTGCGAGCGTGCGTCGATGGTGTGTTACTTGCTGGTGAACCGTGAGAGTAAAGGATTAGCTGTAGCTTAGCTGTTCGTCACTCCGTTCCATAGCGCGCGGTGCGTACGTTTCACCCATATAAATGGGATGGGAAACAGACGGTGATGACCAAATTCAGCCGCCCTCTGATCTAAGAGCATCTCTATGCTCTAGCAAACCCCGTATAACGTCGATCCGCAAAACGCGTTTACAATTTATGAAAAAACAGTTTTATGAATTGGTGCGGACGAGGATACAGTCATGTCCAGTAAAACGCGAGGTCTATTCGGACGGAGCCGCGTCGATCCGTAAACCGAAAACCCTCAATAAGCGAATTTAACAACGATTCCGATAAATGAGTTCAAATTCAAATAATAAAACATAGTTCTCGCGCAAATAAAAGCATAGTTTTGTAGGACAAACGCAAAAGGACTTCATGCAAAAGCGACGACCACGTCCGTCATCATCTTGGTCGCTCTTCACTCCGCACCACATTCATCGAGGTCATCGCCGCCCCCGAATCCATCGCCTGCATTTGTTCCAACTCCGACACCGAAATCATCGACGGGTGCACTAAATGCATCGACGACATTGGTTCCAAATTCCGATGAGAAAACATCACCGGCACTGTAACATGCACCGGCCGACGCAAGCATCCTCCTCTTCAAGATGTCCCTCCTGGCCATATCATGCCATTCTTTGGTGATGTCGTCCATGTCATTACGGTTCAATGTCATGATTCTATTTTCTTCGGCAAGAAGCTTGGACATGGCTTTGTTCTTAGTGGCACGTGCTCTTCTCTCCTCAATGGTCGCCTTGCACAACCCCTCGTCCTTGAGCAATTGCCACTTCTCTTGCTTCTCTCGTGCCTTTTTCTCGGCCAAGTCTTTCTTTGTCTCCAATGTCTTCGGTAACATCAACTCATTTGATCGCACCATGTCATCTATCTTGTCTCGCAAGCTCGATGCTTCCTGTTCCCTCTTGATCTTCTCCTTTGTCTCATTGTCACCATCGGGCTTGTTCAAGTTTTTTGGGCCATCATCATCTTATTGTTCATCCATGTTCGTAAGTGAACCTCATTTTGGTGGGGTTTCTTTGTCAATCAACTTCCACTTGTCACACTCTTTGAGCATATCCCAACAATACTTTAGTTTAATTTTTTTCCTTCGAAAGCTTCCATCTCTTTGTATCTTTGTTGGGCAATTTTGTCATGCATAATTAAAACAAAGTCAAATGATGCAATCACTTCATATGATGCAAATGATGTGCACAACTTGGGACATGAAAACGAACTCACATAGTCGGATTCCACGGTTCCACTTGGAGGTGCATTGCGAACTTGTTCCAAGCAAGGTGCCCAACGACTAGAAATCGGCTTGATCATGTCCCAACGACCTTGGAGTGACCGAAAGGTCCGTGGTGTCCTATTGGGATGCTTGGTCATCATGGGGAAGTATTGATATTTGATCCTTTGCCAATATATCTTGGAGGTTTGAGACGTACCCGTGCAAGCATCTAGAGACACCGCACTTCAAGCCTTGATCAAGATTTGATCTTCCAGGATCGTGTAGTTCTTCGATCTCACGCTTTTTTTTCTTGCGCTTGCTCATACGCCCCCTCATCTACCACCTCCACTTCATCTTCACCACCGTGATCATCCACGTCACCCTCCATTTCATTGTATTCGAAATTAGCGAACGGGGCTTGATCGATGTCGACGGTGTTGGTGTCCAACAAGTTCACGAACTCGGTAATGGCATTGTTCGAACCACCGCTACATTGAGTGACATCAAGTCACGAGCTACCACAATGGTGAAAAGCAAAAAAAGAACAATCCGGCCATTTCATCGAACACCTCGCCTGCAGTGGAAGCAGCGCCGTCGAACGGCATCATCGGGGAACATCTCGCCGGGGCGGAGGGAGTGGACGAAGGCGTCGACCTTTTCATAGGAACCTTCTTCTGCTTCACGTCCGAAACCTTGCTCACCTTCTCCGTCGGCGGTCGGGCGGACCGCGCAACAGCGGCGATGTCCGACGCACGTGCCTTTCTAGCGGGGCCAGCCAGATTGTCGTCGTGCACGACAACGTTGCCCTGCCGCTTGCGGGCAGGCGCGTTGGTGCCTTGGGCGACGACGGGGGCGACATGGACGTCGACGAGATCCGTCGAAGGGGATTGCGCATGCGCGACCTCCACAGTGACGGGGGATGGCTGGGAGGCTTCCATGGCGGTGAAGAATGGCGGGGAAGATGGACCAGAGTGCACGATGGCGGGGCAATGACGCCGAGGAGGGGGGAGCGGGAACGATCGCACGGAAATTCCCCTCGCGCCAAATCTCGCTGTGGATAGGGGCGTCCTCGGGTCGGCCTCCCACCCCATGAATCTAAAGGTTGAGGGCGAACTTTTGCCGCGGCCCGCAAAAACTTTTACGGGTCGGACGCGTTTGCGGGGTCTGCTCAGGCATAATTTTCCGCGTCAACCTGTATTTTGACGGTTATTTTGTGGGTCACGACATTATATGGGGTCTACTGGAGATGCTCTAATACAGAGTAACAAAAGAAAAGAAGAAGACTAAATTCAGTTCGCTGAAATGAACTATATTTGTCACCGCCCACACATCAGCGACTCGAATAAAAAATGAACCAATCCGCAGTCGAATAGTTAGGGCGTCTCCAACGCTGACTCTCAAACCGTCCACAACTGTCCTAATTGCATTGTCTTGACACGTTGTGTCGTTCATCTAGAACTCGTTCATAGGCACGTACACTACATGACAGACACCACACCCGGTAAGTGTTCGATCAAATTTCATTGAGCTTATTTTCGAATTTCATGTCATTTTCTAGAGTAGGAAGGGTGCCGGGGTAATCAATCATGAAAAATAAATTGTTATGCAATGCGTGGTTAGTCGTATCCATGGATTTCGTAGGTAGGAGAATACGGGGAGACATTGTGACAACAAGTGCATGAACCATTTCATCCATGAAAGCACGTCATACGACATGCAGATCATCCATGATCGCAATGTGAGGTTGTTATTGAATTGATGATATGCCATTCAGAACCATCGTCAAGTTTTGTGGCATGGTTGATATCTCGGAGGCAAGGTGGCAATTGTGCGCGGCAAAGAGGAGGAGATTGTAAGTTTTGTTTTGTCTTGCTCAACTTATTGATTGTTTGGTTGATTCATTCAATGTTGCTATTCACATTGTGTAGCTAGCAGGTGTTTTCATGATGTACCACATGATAGAGGGACATACATTTATGAACATGCACTATTGGATGAATTTGAATGGATAGTATGTGTGGAACAACATGACCCGTTCACAAAAAATGTTGAAAATCCGATTAATCTCATTGTTATTGTTGTACTAGACTTATTTTCATGCTATGTATGGATGATATGTTCTATTTTCTATCAACTTTAATGAAATTCATCGTGTTTGCATGAATTTCATCTGGTTAGTTGAACAATGGTTTTAATCTATGCGAGCAACATTGGATGGCCGACTCCCACATCAGTGTCCGTGGACTACCTCGCCTGTCCGTGGACGGATGTCGGAGCAAATATGCGGGTCAACGTTGGAGCTGACCTTAGGAGGACAGTGATATCACCTGCACATCAAAGTTCAAGTCTCAGACTTGACACTAGTGCTTGCATTTTCCTGAATTTGTTCCAGACCTTCTAGCGATGTGTGTTTAGTGAGAAGGGACGTTCTCGTCGACTACGAAGGCGTCCGTGGTGACTTCATCCATCTCAAGATGATGTGCCGACTCTATCTCTCGGAGGTGCTCATAAGGATAGGGTTACGTGCGTGCATTCATAAGGATGAGTGTATGTGTGTATGTATACATGTTTGCGCATGTATTATGTTAAGAAGATGATGAAACTAAGAGGTTGAGAGAACATTGTGCTTAATTAGCAAAACAGAACACCAGTAGAGTTCTCCAAAAACTAAGATCCTCTCGATTGACTAGGATTTCAAGGGGAAACAGTGGTGCGCGACTGATCTCGACCGACGTGGCGCATACATGCGATGTTGGGATGGATCCATATGGTGTTTGCAAGGGGAAGGAAGGGTTCCTCTCGCCACGCGTGGCGAGGACGCGACTGGAGGTGGCGATGGGCGAGTTAGATCTGACTAAAGAGGAAGCTACATTGCTAGTGATCGATGACGTCGAGGATGGTGAGCCGACGAAGTGGTCGCTAGCGCGGAAGGTTCTACATCGACACACGTTCCATATCGAGGCAATCTCTAACGCCCTATGTCTTGCTTGGGGGAACCCTAAGGGCTTGAGTTTCAAGTCTATTGGCGGAAACACCTTTCTGGTTGAATTCTCGAACAAATGTGATCGCTATCGCGTATGGGACGGTAGTCCGTGGCACATCAGCAAGCATGCATCCATCCTCTCCAAGTTCTCTGAGTGCATGCATCCATATGAACTTCAGTTCGACAAATTGTAGTTGTGGGCTAGGGTTGTCAACCTGCCTCTTAATTTGCGTAATGACAAACGAGGCCAGGCAAATAGATTCGAATGCTCAGTATGTGCACATTGACCCCGTTCGAGATTTCTTAAGGGCGAGAGTTACAATTGATGTCAGTAAGCCTTTGAGAAGATGGATCCTCATAGATTCAGCGGCTCGAGGGATTCGATATTGGTATGACTACAATATGAACACATCCCAACTTCTTTTTTTCATGTGACCGCCTCGGTCACTCGGAGTTGGTTTGCCCGACACCGTGGACTATAGATGAGAATGGTGATATTCCCTTCAAGACAACTCTACGTGCATCGGAGGACAAGAAGAAGGCTGCATCAGGTGATAATTCGGGAGCGAGCTAGACACCAGTGCAAAATGAGAAGGAGTGAAGCCCGAGAGACCAGTTCCACCAAAGAGGCCAATCCGGAGGTCACCTCTCCGAGGAAAAATAACACTAATGGGAAGAACAAGAGGAAAAGGTGGGTCATCGAAACAAGTCTATAGGCCTCTGGCATTTCCCGCGCTAACACCAACGGAACATGTAGATGAGCACACCAACACCATTGTTTAGAGTAGTTACGTGGAGCCAAACGGGAGGACTCTTCATGGGAAGTTGACGGGGAATGTGCACCAAAGAAGCAAAGAGATACCCCCACGACTTCAAAGAATTCGACACGAGCTGCTAGTCAGCCCTGCCGGGAGCAATGGATTGCTTAAGCCGGAACTGCCGGAGGCTTGGGAACCCTGAGGTAGTTTGCGAGCTTCACAATGTTGTTAATAAGAAGGACCCGCTCTATTTTTTTCATGGAGACGAAGATCAAAGGCAAGCGAGTTGAGAATGTGCGGCACACCCTTGGGTTTGCAGGCAGCTTTGGAGTGGGTAGTGATGGCCCAAGGGGTGGTATAGGATTGTTCTTGTCCAATAAGTGAAGGCGGAACTTAAAAATTACAGTAATAACTACATCGATGTGGAGGTGCGGGATGAGTTAGAGGGCACAAACAGACGGTGCTTCACGTGCTTCTATGGAGCGCTGAGATCAGCACATCACCATCACAGCCAGCCTTTCCTACGAATCCTACACCGAATCCCTCATGGTGCATGGATGAGCATTGGTGACTTCAACGAGACCTTGTACCCCGATGAACATTTCAGCCAATTAGCTCGCTGTGAGAGGTAGATGAGGGACTTCCAAGAAGTGACCGATGAATGTGCTCTCCAGGACCTTGGTCGGTCGGGTGTCACTTATACATAGGACAATCGACAATTTGGGGATGCAAATTTCAAAGCTAGGCTTGACAGGGCCTTGGCCAACGAGGAATTCACGCACAGGTCTGAGCTTATGTGAGTTCGACATGTTAGTGTAGTGGAATCAGATCATTGCTTCGTTATTGCAGAATCCAAAAACCATGCATTCTCAGATCATCCATCCGGGCCCAAGCAGTTTCACTATGAAAATGTTTGGTAGTCATACCGGGATTAAGAGGAGCTCAATGAAGAAACTTGGTGTAGCCAGCCATGCAATCCCGGTCTGCAAGGAATTATGGACTCCCTTGGGGTGCTATAATGATATCTTGAGCCATGGGGACCCCAAGAGTTTGGCAACTGTAATGCCGAAGATGCGGTCCTATCCTTATTTTGGCACGAGGGCCTCGACAGGGATAGAAACGCATCTCGTGTTTCGCAAGGATGGATATCGTTACAAGTACATGTACTGAAAAGATGAGTATAAGGAGTTGGCTTACACTCGCCACAATCTACATCAGAGTCACATCAGTACAATACATACAATCATCATGAAGAAGAGCAGGGTCCGTCTAGGGATGAAAACAAACGATAAAAGAATGACGTCCATCCTTGCTATCCCAGGCTGCCAGCCTGGAACCCATCCTAGATCAATGAAGAAGAGGAAGAAGAAACTCCAAATGAACAATCAACGCGCCCGCGTAAAGTAACCCTTTACCTGAACTTGCAACTGGTGTTGTTGTATTCTGTGAGTCACACAGACTCAACAATCTCATTTCCAAAGGTATCAAGACTAGCAAAGCTTAATGGGTGAGGTATGGTTAAGTGGTGAGGCCACAACAAGTGACTAAGCATTCATTTGAGGTGGCTAACTTACGAGTACAAGAACAAGAGCGAGGATCTACTCATAGCGGACGTGAAATACTGGTGATCAAATGAATGATCCTGAACACCTACTTATGTCAGACATAACCCCACCGTGTCCTCGATCGGAGAAGGAGCTCATGAAAGAGACAGTCACGATTATGCACTCAGTTGGCAAGTTTTTAATTAAGCTTACTTCAAGTTATCTAGAACCGGATATTAAACAAAGTTTCCACGTTGCCACATAACCGCGGGCACGACTTCCCGAAAGATTTAACCCTGCAGGGGTGCTCCAACTAGTCCATCACAAACTACCACACGCCGCGACAAAATGACCTCGTTCAGGGAAACCCGTGATCTCATCGGGTTCCTATTGGAAAACCTCAACCTCGAGATAACCCAAAGCATCCTCGGAATCCCTCACACAAGAAGCTCGAGAAAGGTAAAACAAATCCAGCAAGGCCGCCCGGTGTGTCGACGATCCCGATAGGAGTTGCGTATCTCGTTCTCAAGACACGACGGATGAGCACTACGTACGGTGTCCTGATAGACATCCCCCGAGTTGCCCTGGGTGGCCCCGCAAGTGGCTCTGTTTTGGACCAACACTGGCTCTCCCTGTATTATGTTGAATTACTCCTCGGTTTCATGACGCCCTATGCTTTTTAGTTGACAGAATTATTATGTTGGGCAAATATAGTACTAATTTTGGGCCTTGCGAGACGAGCTCTATCCCAAAATTAGAATCTAGGGGGTCCCCATAACAACCCCAAGCATGTTAGGAGCACTCATTTATGGAACATAACACCGATAGCCGAAACTAAGTCGACAAAGGTGGAACAAAACACCAGGCTAGAAAGGCCGAGCCTTCCACCTTTTACCAAGTATATAGGTGCATTAAACTAATTAGCAATAATATTGTGATATAACAAGGAACCCATCTTATCACACGGAAGCAACTGCACCTGCAACTAGCAACACTAACAAATGGTTAGGCAAGTAGTAAAATAACCAATCAGTGGTTTGCTAGGTTGTGATCAGGTGGAAGGTTTTCATGGCAATGTTGGAAGGCTGATATTTAACAGGTGGTGGGCAGCGAGACATAACGATAGAAACGAAACATCTAGCATGGCAATGATAGTAATGGTATCTAGGGAAATGATCATCTTGCCTGAGATCCAGCATGGAAGAAGAACGACTCCGTGAAGCAGACGAACCGACGTATTCGAACGAGTCCTCACATTCCGACACGCTTGCGAAACTCTATCGAGATGAGGCAAACCAGAAACAAGAATCAACACACGATATTCACCACGGCACATGCATGATATGATGCACACCCTAATATGACACATGTGCATTTTCAAATATGCAGGCATGGCATGGCAATTAACATCAATCAAACACTACACGTTAAGTGAAGCTCAATATGCAACGAGTTGTATATTAACGGAACTCCACATTTAATTATTTGTTCACTCTCGTTTAGGTACACAAAAATATTTAATGTTGTTAATTATGGCACGAGGTGAAGCACAAATTAAACTACCTATCTAGGCATTTTAAATGAGGCCAGAAATGACATATAGCATCTCCGAGCTGACCCCACTCATTAATTTCTAAATCCGTCCAGATTTGTCCTAATCACATTTTATGCTTGTTAAATGGAAAAACAAATTGGTTCACGTAATTTTACTCGTCGTTCTAGCCCATTTACATATATGGCTCATCTCCAACGGAGCTACAGTTAAATAACTAGGACCTAAACCGTTTTTAACACACCGACACGCAAACCGATGCAAACAACATGTTTAAGTATTTTTTATCATGCATGAAAGTTGGAAAATATTAATCTACGCGAAATTCTAGCCAGGTTACATATACAACTTGTCGCGAACCGACGCACGGATTAAAAGCAACGGTGTTTTGAAAATAATGCTATTTTCGTGAAAATGAATAAATCACGGGTACTAAAAAAATAGCACTCGGCCGAAACTGACTGACCCAATAGTGCTCAGCGGGCGTAACATAATAGTGAGGTGCACCGGGCGTTATATAGCAAAAGAGTGCGCGGGGGGCTCACCCATGGGCTTCGGCCCGGCGGTGGAGCTGGGCTGGCCGGCTCGGGTGACTCGGGCGTGACCTGGGCCTGGAGCGGAGTGGCTGCTTGGGCCGGCTACAGGGGCGGCTGGGCCTGGCTCGGTTGGGCCTCAGTAGATCCGGCTAGACCAGGGAAGCGAGGCCACCCGGTCAACACCACGCTCATGCAGGACACAACAGGTTCCGGTGGTGGTGCTGCCACCGGCGGGCGAAGCTCCGGCGAGGTGGCGGAGGAACTTCGGGGTGGTGCATGCCGGCCGAATCTGGCCGTGGGGGCTCCATTCCCGGCGGATCCATCGTGTTCCGGTGGAGCTTGCCTTGGCGGCTGCAGATCGGGATGACACACAGGGATTAGAGAGAGAGGAGAAGAGAGAGAGAGAGAGAGGAGAAGAGAGAGAGAGAGAGAGGAGAAGAGAGAGAGAGAGAGAGAGAGGCAACGGGCGACCTGGCAGTCGGAGGGGCACGACGGCGCGGTCCGGCGGCGACCTACCGGCGAGGCGGCGGGCATGTGAGGCGGCGGGCATGTGAGGCGGCTGCAGGGTGCGGCAGCGGGAGCTCGAGTGAGGCTGGCTCGCGGGCACTGGCTTGCGGCAGCGGCTGCGGTGGCTCGGGCCCTGGATGGTCTCGGGCGGGCCAGATCTCGGCTGCTGCGGGCTCGGGAGGAGAGAGGTGGGAGGTGGCTGGCTGAGGGTTGGGGCGCATGGATTTCGAGACACGGAGGGAGAGACTAAAATGGTAGGGGAAACCCTTCCTTTTATAGCCGGGGTAGCTAGGGTTTGCAGTTTTGGGGCGTTTTCGGACCCTCCGATCTCGATCGGACGACACCGGTTGCGCCCTAGGTTAGGTGGTTGTGTTAGAGAGGCTAGGTGGGGAAGAGAGGGAATAATTGTGCGGCCTGTGACACAATTTAATAAACTGAAAACGTACGATGATAAACTAAAGACGGTGCCCGTGTGGTCGACCGTTCGGGTATCAAACGAACTCCGATTGCAACGAAATTTGGCAAGCAGTCTACCTACACTAAAATAAGACCGCACACCAAGTTTCGACCCAATCCGAGAATATTTTCCGAACACTTTTAAAAGCAAATATTTTAACAATGTCGCGGGCGCGGGCGTATGTCGTTGGACTCAAAACGGTTAACGGCGATAACAGAGAGAACCGACAACTAATAACAGATGCAAGTTTTGAAAACCTGCGGCAAGAGAGTGCTGATGCGATGCACATGATGCGCATGATGCGATGATGAGTGCAACAGACAATCTAATCACACGGCGGCAACAGAATAAAAGGGGAATCTTTTGGAGCGTCGGTCTCGGGTTGTCACAACAGCTTGTCAAGAGAAGTGTGCAACCTGCAAAAGCGACTTGACAAGCTACGTTGTCATTCAGTATGTTGGAGCCCATCAGATGAGGAGAAGAGTGTGATCCAACAGCTTAGAGAAGCACTTAGTCTTGAAGAAGTCTGGATGTGTAAGCGATCTCGAGTTCCGTGGCTACGCGATGGTGATTGCAACACGGCTTATTTTCAAGCATAAGCCAGTCAAAGGAAACATACTAATAAGATAGTTTCTCTGAAGAGAGGGGATAACTCTGATTGTGCAAATTAAACATAAGTTAAAGATAAAATTTTAGCCTTCTATCAGTCCTTGTACTCGACGCAAGGTGCTAATGACACTGACGCGTTGTTATCGTATGTTCCAACCCGGGTCACACCGGAAATGAACGGCTGATACGTCTCAAACGTATCTATAATTTTTGATGGTTTCACACTGTTATCTTGTCAACTTTGGATGTTTTGTTTACCTTTTATATCTTTTTTGGGACTAACTTATTAATTCAGTGCCAAGTGCGAGTTCCTGTTTTTTCTGTGTTTTTGACTCTTTTCAAATAAGATTTTGGAACAGAGTCCAAACGGAATAAAATCCCCGAAATAATTTTTTCTAGAACGGAAGAAGATCGGGAGGCTTGAGGGCCAAGGCAGGGGGTCCACACAGAGCCCACAAGCCCTGTTGCCGCGGCCAGGGGGGCCCGCGGCAACCAGGCTTGTGGCCTCCCTGGCGCTCCCCTACCCTAGCTCTTTGGCCTATAAATTCCCTAAAAATCCAGAAAAAATCAAAGCATCCACGAAAACACTTTCCCGCCGCCGCAAGCTTCCGTTTCCGTGAGATCTCATCTGGAGACCCTTCCCGGTGCCCTACCGGAGGGGACTTTGGAGTTGGAGGGCTTCTACATCAACATCATCGCCTCTCCAATGACTCGTGAGTAGTCCACTTCAGACCTACGGGTCCGTAGTTAGTAGCTAGATGGCTTCTTCTCTCTCTTGGATCTTCAATGCAAAGTTCTCCATGATCTTCATGGAGATCTATCCGATTTAATCCTCTTTGGCGGTGTGTTTGTCGAGATCCGATGAATTGTGGATTTGTGATCAGATTATCTATGAATTATATTTGAGTCTTTGCTGATTTCTTATATGCATGATTTGATATCCTTGTAAGTCTCTCCTAGTCTTTGGTTTTGTTTGGCCAACTAGATCTATGATTCTTGCAATGGGAGAAGTGCTTGGTTTTGGGTTCATACCGTGTGGTGACCTTTCCTAGTGACAGAAGGGGCAGCAAGGCACGCATCATGTTGTTGCCATCAAGGGTAACAAGATGGGCTTTATCGTAGATATGAGATTGTCCATCTACATCATGTCATCTTGCTTAAGGCGTTACTCTGTTCTTTTGGACTTAATACACTAGATGCATGCTGGATAGCGGTCGACATGTGGAGTAATAGTAGTAGATGCAGAAAGTATCGGTCTACTTGTTTTGGACTTGATGCCTATAGATATAATCATTGCCATAGATGAGGTCACGACTTTGCGCGGTTCTATCAATTGCTCGACAGTAATTCGTTCACCCACCGTCTACTTGCTTTCATGAGAGAAGCCACTAGTGAACACTACGGCCCCCGGGTCTATTCACAACTATCGTCTCCACTTTCACTTTTACTTTTCTTTGTTTACTCTTTGCTTTCAGTTCTCACTTTGCAAACAATCTATAAGGGATTGACAACCCCTTCATAGCGTTCTGTGCAAGCTCTTTGTGTTTGTGCAGGTACTTGTGACTTGACGCGATCCTCCCCTCTGGATCGATACCTTGGTTCTCAAACTGAGGGAAATACTTACCGCCGCTCTGCTACATCACCCTTTCCTCTTCAAGGGAACACCTACGCAAGGCTCCAAGGTCGCGGGGAAATCCTTTGCATATTTGCCAAGGAAGTCCCTATAGGCGTCGCCGTAGCAGCAGGATTCCTGGCGCCGTTGCCAGGGAAGGTCTGTTGTCGCAGTAGCAGAAGGATTTCTCGCGCCGTTGCCGGGGAGGAGATATCAAGTCAAGATCTGTCCATGTAGGTGTCACAAACTCATCTCTTGCATTTACCTTTTTTCCGAGTTGCCTCTTGTTTTCCTCTCCCCCACTTCACATTTGCCATTTTCATTTGCCTTTCTCCTTTGCCTTTTTCGTTTGCCTTTTCCGTTTGCCTTTTTGTTGCTTTGGTTGCTTGTGTTACCATGTGCCTTCAGAATGCTTGCATCTTCGCTTTCTAAGAATCTAGTGACATGGATCCTCATCCACTTGCTAATCTCTTTAAGACATCCACTTATGTGGAACCAATTGCTAGTGAGTTGAGTGCACTTGACTTTTTCTATGGAGTTTTGCTTGAGATGCGTGAATCTGAAAATCGTGATGAAGAAATTCATGAAGTGATTCACGAGGGCTCCCTGAATGAAAAGCATGATTGCAATGGTTTCACTATAAATCTTGTTAGTGACAATAATGCTAAAAATATGCAAAACCCTAAGCTTGGGGATGCTAGTTTTTCTTTGTCCACTACTTGTTGCAATGATATTTGCAATAATATTGAAAGTGGGTTTGGAGAAGTCATGACTTTAGATGATAATCCCACTATTTTTGAAGAGCGTCAACTTTGCATGCATGTGGGTCATGAAAAGAATATCCTATGTGATAGCTATATCGTTGAATTCGAATATGCTCCCACATGTAATGAGAGAGGAAAATATTGTGGTAGAAACTTTCATGTTACTAAATCACCTCTCGTGATGTTGAGATTGCTCTTGTCTCTTTCTTCTTCCTTGCATATGGCAGCTATTGGTTGTCTTGACAATTTGTTTTCCTATAAAATGCCTATGCATAGGAAGTATATTAGACTTAGATGTGATTTTCACATGCTTTAGGATGCTCTCGTTGTGCTTCAATCCTTGTCTTTTGTGAGAGCATCATTGAATGCCTAGCTAAGGGCGTTAAACAATAGCGTTTGTTGGGAGGCAACCCAATGAATTTATTATTTTTCTTTCTGTTTTGTTGCGTCCACACCATCACAATTCTGTTGTGATTGTGTTTTTTGTGTTTCTTTTTGTGTTTGAGCCAAGCAAAACCTTTATGACTAGTCTTGGTAATGGTTGTCTGATCCTGCTGGAAAAAGACAGAAACTTTTCGCTCACGAGATGATTTTTCATTTTTATTCAGAAAGAGCTTTTGAGTTTATTCTTTTTGATGCTGATTGATATGCTGTTTTCCCAGGCCGTCATAATTTTTCAGAATTTTTGAGGTACCAGAAGTATACGAAGTATACAGATTGCTACAGACTGGTCTATTTTTGACAGATTCTGTTTTTGTTGAGTTGGTTGCTTGTTTTGATGAAACTATGGTTAGTATCGGGGGGGGGGGGGGGTACTAGCCATGGAAAAGTGAGAATACAGTAGCCCAACACCAATATAGATGGAATTCAAGTTTGCCACAGTGCCAAAAGAAGTGGTAGTTTGCTTTCTTATACTAATGTTATCACGAGTTTCTGTTTAAGTTTTGTGTTGTGAAGTTTTCAAGCTTTGGGTGAAGTTCTTATGGACAAAAAGATAAAGAGTGGCAAGAGCTCAAGCTTGGGGATGCCCAAGGCACCCCAAGTTGATTCAAGGATGCCGTAAAAGCCTAAGCTTGGGGATGCCCCAGGAAGGCATCCCCTCTTTCGTCTTCAATCCATCGGTAACGTTACTTGGGGCTATATTTTTATTCACCACATGTTATGTGTTTTGCTTGGAACGTATTGTATCGTAGGAGTCTTTTATTTTTGTCGTGTCCCAATCATCCTTGCTGCAAATCTAGAGAGAGAGACATGCACTCACCGTGATTTTGTCGAGATTCACTTATATCCTTTGGTTAGACAATTCATCTCACATGTGTTTCACTTATATCTTTTGAGCTAGTTGATTTTGCTCTATGTGCTTCACTTATATCTTTTAGAGCACGGAAGCGCGTGGCTTGGTAGTTGATATATGCTATGAAAGTAGTCTCAAAAGTGGTAGTTGTCCAAAGGGATATGAAAACTTCCACCTTCATGTGCATTGAATAGTTAGTGAAGTTTGATTCATCTCAATTAGTTTTGAGTTGTGGTTGTGGTAATGTTGAAGTTATATTAGTAAGGTGTTGTGGATCTAGAAATACTTGTGTTGAAGTTAGTGATTCCCGTAGCATGCACGTATGGTGAACCGCTATGTGATGAAGTCTGAGCATGATTAGTCTATTGATTGTCATCCTTTGTGTGGCGGTCGGGATAGCGCGATGGTTTATACCTACCAACCCTTCCCCTAGGAGTATGCGTTGAATGCTTTGTTTCGATTACTACTAAAACTTTTGCAACAAATATATGAGTTCTTCATGACTAATGTTGAGTCCATGGTTTAGATGCACTTTCACCTTCCACCATCACTATCTTCTTTAGTGCCGTGCAACTCTCGCCGGTGCACACAACCCACCATATAGCCTCCCTCAAAACAGCCACCATACCTACCTACTACGGCTTTTTCAAAGCTATTCCGAGATATATTGCCATGCAACTACCACCATGACATGTGCCACCACTTCTACATTGCCATTGCATGATCGTAAGATAGCTAGCATGATGTTTCCACTGTTGTCTATGCCATGCTAGATCATTGTCACGATACACTACCGAAGGCATTCCATATAGAGTCATCATTGCTCTAAGTTTTGAGTTGTAAGTGTGATGATCATCATTGATGGAGAATTGTCCCATGTGAGGAAATAAAAGAGGCCAAGGAAGCCTATATATAAAAAGAGGCCAAAGATTCCCACCAAAAAAATAATAATAATAAAAAGGCGGCCAAAGAGCCCACCAAAAAATGAGAGAAAAAGAGAGAAGGGACAATGCTACTATCCTTCCACACTTGTCCTTATTAAGCACCATGATCTTCATGATTGAGAGTCTCTCGTTTTGTCACCACCATATAGCTAGTGGGAAATTTTCATTATATAACTTGGCTTGTATATTCCAATGATAGGCTTCCTCAAAATTGCCTTAGGTCTTCGTGAGCAAGCAAGTTGGATGCACACCCACTAGTTTTCTTTAAGAGCTTTCACATACTATTACCTCTAGTGCATCATTTGTATGGCAATCCCTACTCATTTTCACGTTTATATCTATTGATGAGCATCTCCATAGCTCATTGATATGCCTAGTCAATGTGACCATCTTCTCCTTGTTTGTCTTGCAACCTCCACCACACTCCACACCACTTTTAGTGCTAAAACCATGGCTCACGCTCATGTATCGCGTGAGAGTCGAAAAACTTTGAGAAAGTAAAGGTGTGAAAACAATTACTTGGCCAATACCGGGGTTGTGCATGATTTAAATTCCTTGTGCAAGGATGATAGAGCATAGCCAGACTATATGATTTTGTAGGGATAACTTTCTTTTGGCCTAGTTATTTTGAAAGTTCATGATTACCTTGCTAGTTTGCTTGAATTATTATTGTCTCCATGTCAATAGCAAACTATTGTTTTGAATCTAATGGATCTGAAAATTCACGTCACATAAGAGGAGTTACAAAGACATCTATGCTAGGTAGCATGAAAGCATCAAAAATTCATTCTTTATCACTTCCCTACTCGAGGACGAGCATGAGTTAAGCTTGGAGATGCTTGATACGTCTCAAACGTATCTATAATTTTTGATGGTTTCACGCTGTTATCTTGTCAACTTTGGATGTTTTGTTTACCTTTTATATCTTTTTTGGGACTAACTTATTAATTCAGTGCCAAGTGCGAGTTCCTGTTTTTCTGTGTTTTTGACTCTTTTCAGATCTGACTTTGGAATGGAGTCCAAACGGAATAAAATCCCCGAAATAGTTTTTTCCAGAACGGAAGAAGATCGGGAGGCTTGAGGGCCAAGGCAGGGGCCCCACAGGGAGTCCACAGGCCCTGTTGCCGCGACCAGGGCCCCCCGTGGCAACCAGGCTTGTGGCCTCCCTAGCGCTCCCTTGCCCTAGCTCTTTGGCTTATAAATTCCCTAAAAATCCAGAAAAAATCAGGGCATCCACGAAAACACTTTTCCGCCGCCGCAAGCTTCCGTTTCCGCGAGATCTCATCTGGAGACCCTTCCCGGTGCCCTATCGGAGGGGACTTTGGAGTTGGAGGGCTTCTACATCAACATCATCGCCTCTCCAATGACTCGTGAGTAGTCCACTTCAGACCTACGGGTCCGTAGTTAGTAGCTAGATGGCTTCTTCTCTCTCTTGGATCTTCAATACAAAGTTCTCCATGATCTTCATGGAGATCTATCCGATGTAATCCTCTTTGGCGGTGTGTTTGTCGAGATCCGATGAATTGTGGATTTGTGATCAGATTATCTATGAATTATATTTGAGTCTTTGCTGATTTCTTATATGCATGATTTGATATCCTTGTAAGTCTCTCCGAGTCTTGGGTTTTATTTGGCCAACTAGATCTATGATTCTTGCAATGGGAGAAGTGCTTGGTTTTGGGTTCATATCGTGTGGTGACCTTTCCCAGTGACAGAAGGGGCAGCAAGGCACGCATCATGTTGTTGCCATCAAGGGTAACAAGATGGGCTTTATCGTAGATATTAGATTGTCCATCTACATCATGTCATCTTGCTTAAGGCGTTACTCTGTTCTTTTGGACTTAATACACTAGATGCATGCTGGATAGCGGTCGACGTGTGGAGTAATAGTAGTAGATGCAGAAAGTATCGGTCTACTTGTTTTGGACATGATGCCTATAGATATAATCATTGCCATAGATGACGTCACGACTTTGCGTGGTTCTATCAATTGCTCGACAGTAATTCGTTCACCCACCGTCTACTTGCTTTCATGAGAGAAGCCACTAGTGAACACTACGGCCCCCGGGTCTATTCACAACTATTGTATCCACTTTCACTTTTACTTTGCTTTGTTTACTCTTTGCTTTCAGTTCTCACTTTGCAAACAATCTATAAGGGATTGACAACCCCTTCAGAGCGTTGGGTGCAAGCTCTTTGTGTTTGTGCAGGTACTTGTGACTTGACGCGATCCTCCCCTCTGGATCGATACCTTGGTTCTCAAACTGAGGGAAATACTTACCGCCGCAGTGCTACATCACCCTTTCCTCTTCAAGGGAACACCAACGCAAGGCTCCAAGGCCGCGGGGAAATACTTTTCATATTTGCCAAGGAAGTCCCTATAGGCGTCGCCGTAGCAGCAGGATTCCTGGCGCCGTTGCCAGGGATGGTCTGTTGTCGCAGTAGCAACGACCTCATATGTAAATCGTATGAACCATCCGAAGTTTTCCAACCTCTCTTTAATATGCCCCCATCCAAGGTGCCGGGGGTGGAAGGTTTTTACGACATGTTTTTTCCAGTGCCACTGGAAGTTGCTGCAAGATGAAGTAACCAAGGCAGTGTTGGATTTTCTCAATGGAAGGGAATTACCAATGGGACTCAAAGACACGTCGATTACTCTGATCCCTGAGGTACGTCATCTCGAGAGTATTTCACAATACCGTCCAATTGCTCTATGTCCAGTTTTGTACAAAGTGGTTATCAAGGTGATTGCCAACCGAATGCGCATATGTATGGATGATATAACCAGTGAGGAACAAAGTGTTTTCGTCCCCAGTCGTTCGATCACATACAAAGTTCTCTTCACATTTGAAAGTGTTCATACGATGAAGAGGTGGAAGAATGGAAATAATTTTACGTGTGCAATTAAGCTTGATATGATGAAGGCCTACAATAGGGTGGAATGGCATTTTCTCGAAGAAATTCTTTTGAAGATTGGTTTCAGGGTCAATCTGGAAAGGTTGATCATGAAATGTGTCACGTAAGTCTGATTTTGAATTGTGTGAATGAAGGGCCGTTACCGTATTCCATCCCATCCAGAGGGCTTCAACAAGGGTGCACAATCTCTCCCTATATGTTTCTCCATTGTGTCGAAGGCCTATCATCGCTCTTGAAGCACTATGGAAAGTTTGTAGACAGAGGCATTAGAGTAAACTTCATAGCATCATGGGTGGACCACGTGTTGTTCGCTGATAGAGTCATTTTCATCAAGGAAAATATGGAGAGTGCAACAAGGCTAAATCAAATTCTTGAGATCTACGGAGATGCATCTGGACAATGTGTAAACATGAGCAAGAGTGTGATATATTTCAGTCCAAATACACCCACAGCTCTCAGGCAAAGTTTGAAACATCTAGTTGGTGTTAAAGTTGAAGCCTTCTCAGACTGCTATCTCGGCCTACTCACCGTTGTTGGGAATATCAACAATGGAATGTTCAAAAATCTTGGGGATAGAGAAAGAGGCAAGATGCAAGGTTGGTCACAAAGATTGTTCGCTTGCGTCGGTAGGGAAACACTTCTGAAATCCATAGTTCAAGCAATACCGACGTTAAGTACGAGTTGTTTTCTCTTGAAAAAGAAGGTGTGCAAAGGTTTAACCTCAAGCATGGCAAAGTTCTGGTGGGGGAGTTCTCTTGACAGACGTTCTCTTCATTGGATCACATGGGATAAGCTGGCCGTGCCTAAGTGTAAGGGCGGAATGGGTTTCCATGACCTTTGGATGTTCAATTTGGCACTACCAGGGAAGCATGGGTGGTGGTTCACGATGAACCTTGATTCACTTTGTGCCAAGGTTATGAAGGGGAGATATTTCTATGAGTCGAACTTCTTACATGCCACGGTTCCAAATCCTCTTCTGACACATATAGACCTAGAGGGCGATTGTGGCGGGCCAGGATGCACTACAAATAGGGTTGTGAAGCGAGTGGGTGATGGATCTTCTATTTATGTTTGGGAGGACAAATGGATCCCTTCCACTACAACAATGACTCCTACACTACGTCCAACCAATGCAATGGTACAGAATGTCAACAAGCTGATTGACACAACCAACTGGACGTGGCCTAGGGAGCTGGTGAGAGGAGCCTTCATTACACCGGAAGCTGCCACCATTCTTAATATTCCACTGCGGAATGGAGGCTTATTTGCATCGACACTTGAGAAATCGTGCATTTACTCTGTTAAATTGGCAAACCGAGCTCTCATGAATCAAAAAGAGCGCTTGGCTCTAGATGAGGAGCAGATTACCATCACTTCAGTCGGTCAACAATAGTTGTGGAATACTATTTGGAAACTCAAAGTAGTCCCTAGCACTACTAGAGAAAAGCCTAGTAGTAGCATAGATTTTTCCCATATCAGTAGTGCGCGGGGGGAGGTGTCGCTACAAGTAACAGTTAGGAGTAGTGCAGACCAGACCCATGCTAGTGGTATTAAAGTATGCGTAGTGCAGTTCCGAGCCCATGCTACTGCTAACTATTAGAAGCGAGTTTCTATTCCCCTCGCCACAACTAATCGCGCATATTTCAGTTGGGGATCGTAGTAATTTCAAAAAAAAATCCTACGCCATGCGAGGATCTATCTATGGAGAAACCAGCAATGAGAGAGGTTGTAGAGCATCTTCATACCTTTGAAGATTGCTAAGCGGAAGCGTTACTAGAACGCGATTGATGGAGTTGTACTCGCAGCGATTCAGATCGCGGTGGATTCTGATCTATGCATCAAACGATGGTGCCTCCGCGTTCAACACACGTACATCCCGGTAACGTCTCCTCCTTCTTGATCCAGCAAGGAGAGATGAGAAGTTGAGGGAGAGCTCCGGCAGCACGATGACGTGGTGACGGTGGACCTATGTGGTTCACCTGCAGGGCTTCGCCAAGCGCTGCAGAGGAGGAAGAAGAGAGAGGTAGGGCTGCGCCTTGGGAGAGAGATGAATAATTGTGTCTCAAAAATCCCAAAAGCTCAAGTATATATAGGGGGAAGGAGAGGGAGGGCTGCCTTGGCCCCTCCTCCAAGGAGGAGGAGTTCGTCCGAGCTAGGGAGGAGTCCACCTCCCACAAGGGAGGTGGATCCCTTCCTTTGAAACCCCCTCTTGCCCTATCTCCTTATCCCTAGCTGCATGGGCCTTTAGGGAAGGCCTTGGCAGCCCAATAAGGGCTGGTCCACCTCCTCTAACAGCTCATGAGCTCCTTTGGTCGTCACACCCCTCGCGGGGGGTCCTCCGGCACCCTCCCGGCACTCCCGGTACACTACTGATGAAGCCGAAACTTTGCGGTGACAAAAATAGGATGTCCCATATATCAATCTTTACCTCCGGACAATTCCGGAGCTCCTCGTGACGTTTGGGATCTCATCCGGGACTCCGAACAACCTTCGGTAACCACATACTATTCCCTTTACAACTCTAGCGTCATCGAACCTTAAGTGTGTAGACCCTACGGGTTCGGGAGACATGCAGACATGATCGAGACATCTCTCCGGCCAATAACCAACAACGAGCTCTAGATATCCATGTTGGTTCCCACATGTTCCGCGATGATCTCATCGGATGAACCATGATGTCAAGGATTCAATCAATCCCGTATGCAATTCCCTTTTTCTACCGATATGATACTTGCCCGAGATTCGATCGTTGGTATCCCTATACCTTGTTCAATCTCGTTACCGGCAAGTATCTTTACTTGTTCTGTAACACATCATCCCGTGGCTAACTCCTTAGTCACACTAAGCTCAATATGATAATGAATTACCGAGGGGGCCCAGAGATACCTGTCCGTCACACGGAGTGACAAATCCCAGTCTTGATTCGTACAACCCAATAGACACTTTCGGAGATACCCGTAGTGCACCTTTACAATCACCGAGTTACGTTGTGACATTTGGTAGACCCAAAGCACTCCTACGGTATTCGGGAGTTGTACAATCTCATGGTCTAAGGAAATGATACTTGACATTAGAAAAGCTTTAGCAGACGAACAACACGATCTAGTGCTATGCTTAGGATTGGATCTTGTCCATCACATCATTCCCCAATGATGTGATCCCGTTATCAATGACATCCAATGTCCATGATCAAGAAACCATGATCATCTATTGATCAACGATCTAACCAACTAGAGGCTCACTAGGGACACATTGTAATATATATATATTCACACATGTATTACAGTTTCCTGTTAATACAATTATAGCATGAATAATAGACAACTATAATGAACTAGGAAATATAATAATAACCACTTTATTATTGCCTCTAGGGCATATTTCCAACAGTCTCCCACTTGCATTAGAGTCAATAATCTAGTTACATTGTGATGAATCAAACACCCATAGAGTTTTGGTGTTGATCATGTTTTGCCCGTGGAAGAGGTTTAGTCAACGGGTCTGCGACATTCAGATCCGTATGTACTTTAGATATATCTATATCTCCATCCTGGATGTATCCACGAATGGAGTTGAAGCGGCGCTTGATGTGCTTGGTCTTCTTGTGAAACCGGGGCTCCTTTGCAATGGCAATAGCTCTAGTGTTGTCAGAGAACAGAGTCATGGGGCCCCACACACTTGGAATCACCCTAGGTCGGTGATGAACTCCTTCATCCAGACTCCTTCTTGTTTTGCTTCCTAAGCACCTATGTACTCCGCTTCACATGTAGATGCTGCAACGGCGCTTTGCTTGTAACTGCACCAGCTAACTGCCCCCATTATTCAAAATGTACACGAATCCGGTTTGTGACATGGAGTCATCCGGATCTGTGTCGAAGCTAGCATCGACGTAACCCTTTACGAAGAGCTCTTCGGCACCTCAATAAACGAGAAACATATCTTTAGTCCTTTTCAGGTACTTTAGGATATTCTTGACCGCTGTCCAGTGATCCACTCCTAGATCACTCTGGTACCTCCCTACCAAACTTATGGCAAGGTTCACATCAAGTCTGGTACACAACATGTCATACATAATAGAGCCTATGGCTGAAGCATAGGGGATGGTACTCATCTTCTCTATATCTTCTACCGTGGTCGGTCATTGAGTCGCACTCAACCTCACACCTTGTAATATAGGCAAGAACCCCTTCTTAGCCTTCTCCATATTGAACTTATTCAATATCTTGTCAAGGTATGTGCTTTGTGAAAGACCTATGAGGCGTTTCGATCTATCTCTATAGATCTTGATGCCTAATATGTAAGTAGCTTCTCCAAGGTCCTTCATTGAAAAGCTCTTATTCAAATAGGCATTTATGCTTTCCAATAGTTCTATATCATTTCCCATCAAAAATATGTCATCCACATATAATATGAGAAATGCCACAGAGCTCCCACTCACTTTCTTGTAAATACAGGCTTCTCCATAAGTCTGTATAAACCCAAACACTTTGATCACCTCATCAAAGCGAATGTTCCAACTTTGAGATGCTTGCACCAGCCCATAGATGGAGCGCTGGAGCTTGCATACCTTGTTAGCATTGCTAGGATCGACAAAACCTTCCGGATGTATCATATACAATTCTTCTTTAAGAAAGCCGTTCAGAAATGTTGTTTTGACGTCCATTTGTCAGATTTCATAATGATAGAATGCGACAATTGCTAACATGATTTAGACCGACTTCAGCATCACTACGAGTGAGAAGGTCTCATCATAGTCAATCCCTTGAACTTGTCGATAACCTTTAGCGACAAATCGAGCCTTATAGATGGTCACATTACCATCTGCGTCAGTCTTCTTCTTGAAGATCCATTTATTTTCTATGGCTCGCCGATCATCGGGCAAGTCCACCAAAGTCCATGCTTTGTTCTCATACATGGATCCTATCTCGGCTTTCATGGCCTCAAGCCATTTGTTGGAATCCGGGCCCGCCATCGCTTCTTCATAGTTCGAAGGTTCACTATTGTCCAACAATATAATTTCCATGACAGGGTTGTTGTACAACTCTGGTGTGGAACGTACCCTTGTCGACCTTCGAGGTTCAATAGCAACTTTATCCAAAGTGTCATGATCATCATCATTCACTTCATCTCCCGGTGTAGGCGCCTCAGAAACATTTTCTTTTGCTGCGCTACTCTCCGGTCCCAGAGGAGGTACAATTACCTCATCAAGTTCTATTTTCCTCCCACTTACTTCTTTCGAGAGAAACTCTTTCTCTAGAAAGGATTTGTTCCTAGCAACAAAGATCTTGCCTTCGGATCTAAGATAGAAGGTGTACCCAGTAGTTTCCTTAAGGTATCCTATGAAGACGCATTTTTCCGCTTTGGGTTCGAGCTTGTCTAGTTGAAGTTTCTTCAGATAAGCATCGAGCCCCAAACTTTCGGAAACGACAACTTAGGTATCTTGCCAAACCATAATTCATACGGTGGCGTCGCAACGGATTTAGACGGTGCCCTATTTAAAGTGAATGCGGCAGTTTCCAATGCATATCCCCAAAATGATAGCGGTAATTGGTAAGAGACATCATAGATCAAACCATATCCAATAGAGTGCATTACGACGTTCAAACACACCTTTACGCTGCGGTGTGCCAGGCCGCGTGAGTTGTGAAACAATTCCACATTTCCTTAGGTGTGTGCCAAACTCATGTCTCGGATATTCTCCTCCACGATCGGATCATAAGAACTTTATTTTCTTGTCACATTGATTCTCCACCTCATTCTGAAATTCCTTCAACTTTTCAAAGGTTCCAGACTTGTGCTTCATTAAGTAGACATACCCATATCTACTCAAATCATCAGTGAGGGTGAGAACATAACGATAGCCTCCGCGAGCTTCAACGCTCATTGGACCGCATACATCGGTATGTATTATTTCGAATGAGTTGGTCGCTCGCTCCATTATTCCGGAGAATGGTGTCTTGGTCATCTTGCCCATGAGGCATGGCTCGCATGTGTCAAATGATTCAAAATCAAGTGACTCCAAAAGTCCATCAGTATGGAGTTTCTTCATGCGCTTTACGCCGATATGACCAAGGCGGCAGTGCCATAAGTATGTGGGACTATCATTACCAGCCTTGCATCTTTTAGCACTCACACTACGAATATGTGTATCAACACGATCGAGATTCATTAGGTATAAACCATTAGCCAGCGGGGCATGACCATAAAACATACCACTCATATAAATAGAACAACCATTCTTCTCAGATTTAAATGAGTAGCCATGTTGCATCAAGCGAGATCCCGATACAATGTTCATGCTTAAAGCTGGTACTAAATAACAATTATTAAGGTTTATATCTAATCCCGAAGGTAGATGTAGAGGTAGCATGCTGACGGCGATCACATCGACCTTGGAACCATTCCCAACGCGCATCGTCACCTCGTCCTTAACCAGCCTACGCTTGTTTCGCAGTTCCTGCTTAGAGTTGCAAGTGTGAGCAACAACACTGGTATCAAATACCCATGAGCTACTACGAGCGCTCGTAAGGTACACATCAATAACAAGTATATCACAGATACCTTTGACGTTGCCGGCCTTCTTGTCCGCTAAGTACTTGGGGTAATTCCGCTTCCAGTGATCGGTTCCCTTGCAGTAATAGCACTCAGTCTCAGGCTTAGGTCATTTCTTTGGCTTCTTCCCGGCAACTAGCTTACCGGGCACGGCAACTGCTTTGCCGTCTTTCTTGAAGCTTTTCTTACCCTTGCCCTTCTTGAAATTGGTGGTCTTATTGACCATCAACACTTGATGCTCTTTCTTGATTTCTACCTCCGCAGATTTCAACATTGAATACAACTCGGGAATAGTCTTTTCCATCCCTTGCATGTTGTAATTCACCACAAAGCCTTTATAGCTAGGTGGAAGCGACTGGAGGATTCTGTCAATGACCGCATCATCCGGTAGTTCATGTCCCAGCTGAGTCAGGCGGTTGTGCAACCCAGACATTCTGAGTATGTGCTCACTGACATAACTATTCTCCTCCATCTTACAGCTAAGGAACTTGTTGGAGACTTCATAGCTCTCGACCCAGGCATGATCTTGAAAAACAAGTTTCAGCTCCTCGAACATCTCATATGCTCCGTGTTGCTCAAAACGCCTTTGGAGCCCCGGTTCTAAACTTTAAAGCATGCCACACTAAATGAGAGAGTAGTCATCACTCAGTGACTGCCAGGCGTTCCTAGCATCCTGGTCTTCCGCGGGAACGGGAGGATCACCTAGCAGTGCAGTAAGGACATATGCCTTCTTGGAAGCCATGAGGATGAGCTTTAAGTTACGAGCCCAGTCCGCATAGTTTCTCCCATCGTCTTTCAGCTTGGTTTTCTCTAGGAACACGTTGAAGTTGAATGGGACATTTGCGTTGGCCGTTGGATCTACAATAGTTGTAAAGACACCTTTAGACTAAGTTCATGATAATTAAGTTCATCTAATCAAATTACTAATGAACTCCCACTTAGATCGACATCCCTCTAGTCATCCAAGTGATACATGATCCACGTCGACTAGCCCATGTCCGATCATCATGTGAGACAGACTAGTCATCAATGGCGAGCATCTCTATGCTGATCGTATCAACCATACGACTCATGTTCGACCTTTTGGTCTCCCGTATTCGAGGCCATGTCTGTGCATGCTAGGCTCGTTGAGTCAACGTAAGTGTTCTGCGTGTGTAAACTAGCTTACACCCATTGTATGCGAACGTTAGAACCTATCACACCCGATCAACACATGGTGCTTCGAAACAACGAACCTTCGCAACGTTGCACACTTAGGGGAATACATATCTCAAAATTTTAATGAGGTATCATCTTATCTTTGCTACCGTCGTTCTAAGCAATAAGATGTAAAACATGATAAACATCACATGCAATCATATAGTGACATGATATGGCCAATATCATCTTGCTCCTTTGATCACCATCTTTGGGGAACCATAACCATCATCGTCACCAGCATGACACCATGATCTCCATCATCATGATATCCATCATTGTGTCTCCATGGAGTCGTCATGCCAACTATTACTTCTACTACTATAGCTAACCGTTAGCGATAAAGTAAAGTAATCAACATAGGGTTGCATCTCATACAATAAATTAAGACAACTCCTATGTCTCCTGCCGGTTGTCATACTCATCGACATGCAAGTCGTGAATCCTATTACAAGAACATGATCAATCTCCTACATCACATCCTTTTGGCCATATCACATCACATATCATGCCCCGCAAAAACAAGTTAGACGTCCTCTAATTGTTGTTGCAAGTTTTACGTAGCTGGTTAGGGTTTCTAGCAAGAATGTTTCTTACCTACGTGATAGCCTCAACGTTGATATGCCAATGCTATTTACCCTTCATAAGGACCCTCTTCATCGAATCTGATCCGACTAAAGTGGGAGAGACAGACACCCGCTAGCCACCTTATGCACCAAGTGCATGTCAGTCGGTGGAACCAGTCTCATGTAAGAGTACGTGTAAAGTCGGTCCGGCCGCTTCATCGCACGATGCCGCCGAATCAAGATAAGACTAGTAACGGCAAGCAAATTGATAAATCAACACCCACAACTTTTGTGTTGTACTCGTGCATAGAATCTATCTATGGAGAAACCAACAACGAGAGAGGTTGTAGAGCATCTTCATACCTTTGAAGATCGCTAAGCGGAAGCGTTACTAGAACGCGGTTGATGGAGTCGTACTCGCAACGATTCACATCGTGGTGGATTCCGATCTATGTACCGAACAATGGTGCCTCCGCGTTCAACACATGTACAGCCCGATGACGTCTCCTCCTTCCTGATCCATCCAGGAGAGAGGAGAAGTTGAGGAAGAGCTCCGGCAGCACGATGACGTGGTGACGGTGGACCTATGTGGTTCTCCGGCAGGGCTTCGCCAACCGTTGCGGAGGAGGAAGAAGAGAGAGGTAGGGCTGCGCCGTGGGAGAGAGATGAATAGTTGTGTCTCAAAAATCCAAAAAACCTCAAGTATATATAGGGGGGAGGATAGGGTGGGCTGCCTTGGCCCCTCCTCCAAGGAGGAGGAGTTTGGCCGAGCTACGGAGGAGTCCACCTCCCACAAGGGAGGTGGATCCCTTTCTTTTAAACCCCCTCTTGCCTTATCTCCTTATCCCTATCCGCATGGGCCTTTAGGTAAGGCCTTGGCCAGCCCAATAAGGGCTGGTCCACCTCCTCTAACAGCCCATGAGCTCCTTTTGTCGTCACACCCCTCCCGGGGGTCCTCCGGCACCCTCCCGGCACTCCTAGTTGTTGGGGAACGTCGCATGGGAAACAAAAATTTTCCTACGAGCACGAAGACCTATCATGGTGATGTCCATCTACGAGAGGGGATGAGTGATCTACGTACCCTTGTAGACCGTACAGCAGAAGCGTTAGAGAACGCGGTTGATGTAGTGGAACGTCCTCACGTCCCTCGATCCGCCCCGCGAACAATCCCGCGATCAGTCCCACGATCTAGTACCGAACGGACGGCACCTCCGCGTTCATCACACGTACAGCTCGACGATGATCTCGGCCTTCTTGATCCAGCAAGAGAGACGGAGAGGTAGAAGAGTTCTCCGGCAGCGTGACGGTGCTCCGGAGGTTGGTGATGACCTTGTCTCAGCAGGGCTCCGCCCGAGCTCCGCAGAAACGCGATCTAGAGGAAAAACCGTGGAGGTATGTGGTCGGGCTGCCGTGGAAAAGTCGTCTCAAATCAGCCCTAAAACCTCCGTATATATAGGTGGGAGGAAGGGGGCCTTTCCTTGGGGCTCAAGGAGCCCCAAGGGGGTCGGCCGAGTCCAAGGGGGAGGACTCTCCCCCCCCAAACCGAGTTGGACTAGGTTTGGTGGGAGGGAGTCCCCCTTCCTTCCCACCTCCTCCTTTTTTTTCTTTCTCTCTTGATTTTCTTCTCCTTGGCGCATAGGGCACTTGTGGGCTGTCCCACCAGCCCAATAAGGGCTTGTGTGTCTCCTCCAAGTCCTATGGGCTTCCCCAGGGTGGGTTGCCCCCCCGGTGAACTCCCGGAACCCATTCGTCATTCCCGGTACATTCCCGGTAACTCTGAAAACCTTCCGGTAATCAAATGAGGTCATCCTATATATCAATCTTCGTTTCCGGACCATTCCGGAAACCCTCGTGCCGTCCGTGATCTCATCCGGGACTCCGAACAACATTCGGTAACCAACCATATAACTCAAATACACATAAAACAACGTCGAACCTTAAGTGTGCAGACCCTGCGGGTTCGAGAACTATGTAGACATGACCCGAGAGACTCCTCGGTCAATATCCAACAGCAGGACCTGGATGCCCATATTGGATCCTACATATTCTACGAAGATCTTATCGTTTGAACCTCAGTGCCAAGGATTCATATAATCCCGTATGTCATTCCCTTTGTCCTTCGGTATGTTACTTGCCCGAGATTCAATCGTCAGTATCCGCATACCTATTTCAATCTCGTTTACCGGCAAGTCTCTTTACTCGTTCCGTAATACAAGATCCCGCAACTTACACTAAGTTACATTGCTTGCAAGGCTTGTGTGTGATGTTGTATTACCGAGTGGGCCCCGAGATACCTCTCCGTCACACGGAGTGACAAATCCCAGTCTTGATCCATACTAACTCAACTAACACCTTCGGAGATACCTGTAGAGCATCTTTATAGTCACCCAGTTACGTTGCGACGTTTGATACACACAAAGCATTCCTCCGGTGTCAGTGATTTATATGATCTCATGGTCATAGGAATAAATACTTGACACGCAGAAAACAGTAGCAACAAAATGACACGATCAACATGCTACGTCTATTAGTTTGGGTCTAGTCCATCACGTGATTCTCCCAATGACGTGATCCAGTTATCAAGCAACAACACCTTGTTCATAATCAGAAGACACTGACTATCATTGACCAACTGGCTAGCCAACTAGAGGCATGCTTGGGACGGTGTTTTGTCTATGTATCCACACATGTAAATGAGTCTTCATTCAATACAATTATAACATGGATAATAAACTATTATCTTGATACAGGAATTATAATAATAACCATATTTATTATTGCCTCTAGGGCATAATTCCAACAGTCTCCCACTTGCACTAGAGTCAATAATCCAGCCCTCACATCACCATGTGAATTACATTGTAATAAATCTAACACCCATACAGTTCTGGTGTCGATCATGTTTTGGCCGTGGAAGAGGTTTAGTCAGCGGGTCTGCTACATTCAGATCCGTGTGCACTTTGCATATATTTACGTCCTCTTCCTCGACGTAGTCGCGGATGAGGTTGAAGCGTCGTTTGATGTGTCTGGTCTTCTTGTGAAACCGTGGTTCCTTTGCTAAGGCAATGGCACCAGTGTTGTCACTAAACAAGGTTATTGGATTCAGTGCGCTTGGCACCACTCCAAGATCCGTCATGAACTGCTTCATCCAGACACCCTCCTTAGCCGCCTCCGAGGCAGCCATGTACTCCGCTTCACATGTAGAATCTGCTACGACGCTTTGCTTGGAACTGCACCAGCTTACTGCACCCCCATTAAGAATAAATACGTATCCGGTTTGCGACTTAGAGTCGTCCGGATCTGTGTCAAAGCTTGCATCGACGTAACCTTTTACGGCGAGCTCTTCGTCACCTCCATACACGAGAAACATCTCCTTAGTCCTTTTCAGGTACTTCAGGATATTCTTGACCGATGTCCAGTGATCCACTCCTGGATTACTCTGGAACCTACCTGCCATACTTATGGCCAGGCTAACATCCGGTCTAGTGCACAGCATCGCATACATGATAGAACCTATGGCTGAAGCATAGGGGACGGAGCGCATATGCTCTCTATCTTCATCAGTTGTTGGGCACTGAGTCTTACTCAATCTCGTACCTTGTAAAACTGGCAAGAACCATTTCTTGGACTGTTCCATTTTGAACCTCTTCAAAACTTTATCAAGGTATGTGCTTTGTGAAAGTCCTATCAGGCGTTTTGATCTATCCCTATAGATCTTAATGCCTAGAATGTAAGCAGCTTCTCCTAGGTCCTTCATAGAGAAACTTTTATTCAAGTAACCTTTTATGCTCTCCAAAAACTCTACGTTGTTTCCAATCAGTAATATGTCATCCACATATAATATTAGAAACGCCACAGAGCTCCCACTCACTTTCTTGTAAATACAAGATTCTCCAACCACTTGTATAAACCCAAATGCTTTGATCACCTCATCAAAGCATTTGTTCCAACTCCGAGATGCTTGCACCAGTCCATAAATGGATCGCTGGAGTTTGCACACCTTGTTAGCATTCTTAGGATCGACAAAACCTTCGGGTTGCATCATATACAACTCTTCCTTAAGGAAACCGTTAAGGAACGCCGTTTTGACATCCATCTGCCAGATTTCATAATCGAAAAATGCAGCTATTGCTAACATGATTCTGACGGACTTAAGCATCGCTACGGGTGAGAAAGTCTCATCGTAGTAAACTCCTGGAACTTGTGAAAAACCCTTTGCCACAAGTCGAGCTTTATAAACGGTCACATTACCGTCAGCGTCCGTCTTCTTCTTAAAGATCCATTTATTCTGAATAGCCTTGCGGCCCTCAGGTAGTATCTCCAAAGTCCACACTTTGTTCTCATACATGGATCCTATCTCGGATTTCATGGCTTCTAGCCATTTGTTGGAATCTGGGCCCACCATTGCTTCTTCATAATTTGCAGGTTCATTGTTGTCCAACAACATGATTGATAAGACGAGATTACCGTACCACTCTGGAGCAGCGCGTGATCTCGTCGACCTGCGTGGTTCAACAGAAACTTGAACTGGAGTTTCATGATCATCATCATTAACTTCCTCCTCAACCGGCGTCGCAACGACAGAGGTTTCCCCTTGCCCTGCGCCACCATCCAGAGGGATGAGAGGTTCGACAACCTCGTCAAGTTCTATCTTCCTCCCACTCAATTCTATCGAGAGAAACTCCTTCTCGAGAAAAGTTCCGTTCTTAGCAACAAACACTTTGCCCTCGGATTTGAGATAGAAGGTGTACCCAACTGTCTCTTTTGGGTAACCTATGAAGACGCATTTTTCCGCTTTGGGTTCCAGCTTTTCAGGATGAAGCTTTTTGACATAAGCATCACATCCCCAAACTTTAAGAAACGACAACTTTGGCCTTTTGCCATACCACAGTTCGTATGGTGTCGTCTCAACGGATTTTGATGGTGCCCTATATAAAGTGAATGCAGCTGTTTCTAATGCATAACCCCAAAATGATAACGAAAAATCAGTAAGAGACATCATAGATCACACCATCTCTAACAAAGTACGATTACGACGTTCGGACACACCATTACGCTGTGGTGTTCCAGGCGGTGTTAACTGTGAAACAATTCCACATTGTCTTAAGTGAGCACCAAACTTGAAACTCAGATATTCACTCCCACGATCAGACCGTAGGAACTTGATCTTCTTGTTACGATGATTTTCCACTTCACTCTGAAATTTCTTGAACTTTTCAAATGTTTCAGACTTGTGCTTCATCAAGTAGACATAACCATATCTACTTAAATCGTCAGTGAAGGTGAGAAAATAACGATATCCGCCGCGTGCCTCCACGCTCATTGGACCACACACATCGGTATGTATGATTTCCAATAAGTCACTTGCACGCTCCATTGTTCCGGAGAACGGAGTCTTAGTCATCTTGCCCAAGAGGCATGGTTCGCACGTGTCAAGTGAATCAAAGTCAAGTGACTCCAAAAGTCCATCAGCATGGAGTTTCTTCATGCGCTTTACACCAATATGACCCAAGCGGCAGTGCCACAAAAATATGGCGCTATCATTGTTTACTCTAACTCTTTTGGTCTCAATTTTATGTATATGCGTATCGTTATCAAGATTCATTATGAACAATCCCTCACATTCGGTGCATGACCATAAAAGATGTTACTCATAGAAATAGAACAACCATTATTCTCAGACTTAAAAGAGTAACCGTCTCGCAATAAACAAGATCCAGATATAATGTTCATGCTCAACGCAGGCACTAAATAACAATGATTTAAGTTCATCACTAATCCCGATGGTATCTGAAGTGGCACTGTGCCGACAGCGATTGCCTCAACCTTGGAACCATTTCCTACGCGCATCGTCACTTCGTCTTTCGCCAGCCTTCGTCTATTCCGCGGTTCCTGCTTCAAGTTGCAAATATGAGCAACAGAACCGGTATCGAATACCCAGGCACTACTACGAGGGCTGGTTAAGTACACATCAATAACATGTATATCAAATATACCTGATTTTTCTTTGCCCGCCTTCTTATCTGCCAGATACTTGGGGCAATTGCGCTTCCAGTGACCCATACCCTTGCAATAGAAACACTCCGTTTCAGGCTTAGGTCCAGCCTTGGGTTTCTTCGGCGGATTGGCAACAGGCTTGCCGCTCTTCTTCGAATTGCCCTTCTTGCCTTTGCCGTTTCTCTTGAAACTAGTGGTCTTATTCACCATCAACACTTGATGCTCTTTACGGAGTTCAGACTCTGCGACTTTCAACATCGCAAACAACTCGCCGGGAGACTTGTTCATCCCTTGCATGTTGTAGTTCAACACAAAGCCTTTGTAGCTTGGCGGCAGTGATTGAAGGATTCTGTTAGTGATAGCTTCTTGCGGGAGTTCAATCCCCAGCTCAGCTAGACGGTTTGAGTACCCAGACATTTTGAGCACATGTTCACTGACAGACGAGTTTTCCTCCATCTTGCAAGCATAGAATTTATCGGAGGTCTCATACCTCTCGATCCGGGCGTTCTTCTGAAAGATAAACTCCAACTCCTGGAACATCTCAAATGCTCCATGACGCTCAAAGCGACGTTGAAGTCCCGGTTCTAAGCCATACAAGACTGCACATTGAACTATTGAGTAGTCCTCCTTACGTGCTAACCAAGCGTTCTTAACATCCTGATCAGCCGTAGCGGGTGGTTCATCTCCTAGCGCAGCATTAAGGACATAATCCTTCTTCCCAGCTTGTAAGATTAGCTTAAGATTACGAGCCCAGTCTACAAAGTTGCTTCCATCATCTTTCAACTTAGCTTTCTCTAGGAACGTATTAAAATTCAGGATGACTGTCGCGTGAGCCATGATCTACAACACAAATATATTCAAAGTGGACTTAGACTATGTTCAAGATAATTAGAGTTCAACTTAATCAAATTATATGCTAAACTCCCACTCAAAAAGTACATCTCTCTAGTCATTTGAGTGGTTCATGATCCACTTACACTATCCCAAGTCCGATCATCACGTGAGTTGAGTATAGTTTCAGTGGTAAGCATCCCTATGCTAATCATATCAACTATATGATTCATGATCGACCTTTCGGTCTCATGTGTTCCGAGGCCATGTCTGCACATGCTAGGCTCGTCAAGCTTAACCCGAGTGTTCCGCGTGCGCAACTGTTTTGCACCCGTTGTATGTGAACGTTGAGTCTATCACACCCGATCATCACGTGGTGTCTCGAAACGACGAACTGTAGCAACGGTGCACAGTCGGGGAGAACACAATTTCGTCTTGATATTTTAGTGAGAGATCACCTCATAATGCTACCGTCGTTCTAAGCAAAATAAGGTGCATAAAAGGATTAACATCACATGCAATTCATAAGTGACATGATATGGCCATCATCACGTGCTTCTTGATCTCCATCACCAAAGCACCGGCACGATCTTCTTGTCACCGGCGCCACACCATGATCATCATCCATCAACGTGTTGCCATCAGGGTTGTCGTGCTACTTATGCTATTACTACTAAAGCTACGTCCTAGCAAAATAGTAAACGCATCTGCAAGCACAAACGTTAGTATAAAGACAACCCTATGGCTCCTGCCGGTTGCCGTACCATCGACGTGCAAGTCGATATTTCTATTACAACATGATCATCTCATACATCCAATATATCACATCACATCGTTGGCCATATCACATCACAATCATACCCTGCAAAAACAAGTTAGACGTCCTCTAATTTTGTTGTTGCATGTTTTACGTGGTGACCAAGGGTATCTAGTAGGATCGCATCTTACTTACGCAAACACCACAACGGAGATATATGAGTTGCTATTTAACCTCATCCAAGGACCTCCTCGGTCAAATCCGATTCAACTAAAGTTGGAGAAACCGACACTTGCCAGTCATCTTTGAGCAAAGGGGGTTACTCGTAACGATGAAACCAGTCTCTCGTAAGCGTACGAGTAATGTCGGTCCAAGCCGCTTCAATCCAACAATACCGCGGAATCAAGAAAAGACTAAGGAGGGCAGCAAAACGCACATCACCGCCCACAAAAACTTTTGTGTTCTACTCGAGAAGACATCTACGCATGAACCTAGCTCATGGTGCCACTGTTGGGGAACGTCGCATGGGAAACAAAAATTTTCCTACGCGCACGAAGACCTATCATGGTGATGTCCATCTACGAGAGGGGATGAGTGATCTACGTACCCTTGTAGACCGTACAGCAGAAGCGTTAGAGAACGTGGTTGATGTAGTGGAACGTCCTCACGTCCCTCGATCCGCCCCGCGAACAATCCCGCGATCAGTCCCACGATCTAGTACCGAACAGACGGCACCTCCGCGTTCAGCACACGTACAGCTCGACGATGATCTAGGCCTTCTTGATCCAGCAAGAGAGACGGAGAGGTAGAAGAGTTCTCCGGCAGCGTGACGACGCTCCGGAGGTTGGTGATGACCTTGTCTCAGCAGGGCTCCGCCCGAGCTCCGCAGAAACGCGATCTAGAGGAAAAACCGTGGAGGTATGTGGTCGGGCTGCCGTGGAAAAGTCGTCTCAAATCAGCCCTAAAACCTCCGTATATATAGGTGGGAGGGAGGGGGCCTTGCCTTGGGGCTCAAGGAGCCCCAAGGGGGTCGGCCAAGTCCAAGGGGGAGGACTCTCCCCCCCAAACCGAGTTGGACTAGGTTTGGTGGGAGGGAGTCCCCCTTCCTTCCCACCTCCTCCTTTTTTTTTCTTTCTCTCTTGATTTTCTTCTCCTTGGCGCATAGGGCACTTGTGGGCTGTCCCACCAGCCCACTAAGGGCTGGTGTGTCTCCCCCAAGGCCTATGGGCTTCCCCGGGGTGGGTTGCCCCCCCGGTGAACTCCCGGAACCCATTCGTCATTCCCGGTACATTCCCGGTAACTCCGAAAACCTTCCGGTAATCAAATGAGGTCATCCTATATATCAATCTTCGTTTCCGGACCATTCCGGAAACCGTCGTGACGTCCATGATCTTATCCGGGACTCCGAACAACATTCGGTAACCAACCATATAACTCAAATACACATAAAACAACGTCGAACCTTAAGTGTGCAGACCCTGCGGGTTCGAGAACTATGTAGACATGACCCAAGAGACTCCTCGGTCAATATCCAACAGCAGGACCTGGATGCCCATATTGGATCCTACATATTCTACGAAGATCTTATAGTTTGAACCTCAGTGCCAAGGATTCATATAATCCCGTATGTCATTCCCTTTGTCCTTCGGTATGTTACTTGCCCGAGATTCGATCGTCAGTATCCGCATACCTATTTCAATCTCGTTTACCGGCAAGTCTCTTTACTCGTTCCGTAATACAAGATCCCGCAACTTACACTAAGTTACATTGCTTGCAAGGCTTGTGTGTGATGTTGTATTACCGAGTGGGCCCCGAGATACCTCTCCGTCACACGGAGTGACAAATCCCAGTCTTGATCCATACTAACTCAACTAACACCTTCGGAGATACCTGTAGAGCATCTTTATAGTCACCCAGTTACGTTGCGACGTTTGATACACACAAAGCATTCCTCCGGTGTCAGTGAGTTATATGATCTCATGGTCATAGGAATAAATACTTGACACGCAGAAAACAGTAGCAACAAAATGACACGATCAACATGCTACGTCTATTAGTTTGGGTCTAGTCCATCACGTGATTCTCCCAATGACGTGATCCAGTTATCAAGCAACAACACCTTGTTCATAATCAGAAGACACTGACTATCATTGACCAACTGGCTAGCCAACTAGAGGCATGCTAGGGACGGTGTTTTGTCTATGTATCCACACATGTAAATGAGTCTTCATTCAATACAATTATAGCATGGATAATAAACTATTATCTTGATACAGGAATTATAATAATAACCATATTTATTATTGCCTCTAGGGCATAATTCCAACACTAGTATACTACGGATGAGCCCGAAACTTTTCCGGTGACCAAAACATGACTTCCTATATATCAAGCTTTACCTCTGGACAATTCTGGAGCTCCTCGTGACGTTCGGGATCTCATCAGGGACTCTGAACAACCTTCGGTAACCACATACTATTCCCTTTACAACTCTAGCGTCATCGAACCTTAAGTGTGTAGACCCTACGGGTTAGGGAGACATGCACACATGACCGAGACATCTCTCCGGCCAATAACCAACATCGGGATCTGGATATCCATGTTGGTTCCCACATGTTCCACGATGATCTCATTGGATGAATCACGATGTCAAGGATTCAATCAATCTCGTATGCAATTCCCTTTGTCTACCCATATGATACTTCCCTGAGATTCGATCGTCCGTATCCCTATACCTTGTTCAATCTCGTTACCAGCAAGTCTCTTTACTCGTTCTGTAACACATTATCCTGTGGATAACTCCTTAGTCACACTGATCTCAATATGATGATGAATTACCGAGTGGGCCCAGAGATACCTCTCCGTCACACGGAGTGACAAATCCCAGTCTCGATTCGTACAACGCAATAGACACTTTCGGAGATACCCATAGTGCACCTTTATGATCACTCATTTACGTTGTGATGTTTGGTACACCCAAAGCACTCCTACGATATCTGGAAGTTGTATAATCTTATGGTCTAAGGAAATGATACTTGACATTAGAAAAGCTTTAGCAGACAAACAACACGATCTAGTGCTATGCTTAGGATTGGGTCTTGTCCATCACATCATTCCCCAATGATGTGACCCTGTTATCAATGTCATCCAATGTCCATGATCAAGAAACCATGATCATCTATTGATCAACGAGCTAGCCAAGTAGAGGCTCACTAGGGACACATTGTAATCTATATATTCACACATGTATTACGGTTTCCGGTTAATACAGTTATAGCATGAATAATAGAAAATTATCATGAACGAGGAAATATAATAATAACCACTTTATTATTGCCACTAGGGCATATTTTCAACAGTTTCTTTTTTATTATTCATATTATATTTACACTCAATTATACATATTAATATACAACATCAATAATAATTGTGTAAGAAACAGCATTTACATTAAAGTGGATGGGTGTAAGTGATCAAGTTGAATTTGTAGGAAAATATGATGTTACGATGGCACAAAAGTGTCGAAAGAAAGGATTCCCTTTATTCGACACTTCTGTGTCGTCGTAATATCATATTTTCCTACTAACCTGATACTTGTGATTTGTGTGGGGTTTTCCATGAACAGGAACGATTTATCGTAGCACAATGTGGGTAAGTAATTCCCTTATTTATGAAACCAAGGTTTATCAAACCAATAGGAATATCAACAACAACCATCTTCAGCGGTTGCACACAAAAGAACAAACATCTTGCACCCAACGCGGTCAAGAGGGTTGTCAATCCCCTTGGTCTTGTTATTTGTAAGAAAATGAGGTGTGTATATAATTGTAGATAATTATAAGTTGCAAAATGAAATGAAAACAAGTAAATGGCAGCAAGGTATTGAAGGTTTTGTAAATATATGGTGAATATACCCGGGGGTCATACTTTCCCCTAGTGGCATCTCTCATGAAAAACAACATACTGTGGGTGATAACCCATAAGTGTAGGGGGTTGTTTGTAGCCTTTTTCGATAAGTAAGAGTGTCAAACCCAACCAGGAGCTAAAGGTAGAACAAATATTCCCTCAAATTCTATGGACCACCAATACAACTCTAGGCACACTTAAAGTTTGATTTTCCTAAAACAAGAATAAAACTAGAAGTACTTTGCAAGAAAATTAAGAGCAAGTAAATAAAAGTAGGGATGTTTAGTAGAAAGCTTTTTGTGTAATGCACGAAAATGATTGTCCATAGGCAATTGAATATAACATGATAGATACTTATGATGTGCAATGAGGGAGAGGCATACACTTACACACTTTCCGTACTTGGATCATATGCACTTATGATTGGACTTCTAGCAAGCATCCCAAACTACTAGAAATCATTAAGGTAAACCCAACCATAGCATTAAAGATCAAGTCCTCTTTACTCCCATACACACACAACTCCCTTACTTGGGTGTAAGTTTCTGTCACTCTCGCCACCCACTATAAGTGAATAGTGAACATATTGCTAACCCTCGAGTGTGTATCCTTCACGTGTGCGCATCACGAAAGGCACCTTAGGACAACACCATATCAATACACAACTCATATCAATAACATCATATCACAATTAACCTGTAGGACAAAACAGATCTACTCAAACATCACAGGATAACCACATATCATCGGGAAATAATATGTAGTGTTGAGCACCATATTTAAGTAGAGAGTTACAGCAGGAAAAGAGGTGTTACAATGCTGTATGGAGGGGGAGAGAGTTGGCGTTGACGACAACAAGATTGTTGATGTAGTTCGCCGACACGCTCCTTGCTCCGGCGGCACTCCGATGTCACCGAGAGAGAGAGGGGGAGAGAGCCCCCTCCTTCTTATTCTTCCTTGGCCTCCCCCCTAGATGGGAGGAGAGTTCCCCCTCTGGTCCATGGCCTCCATGGCGGTGGAGGGGCAGGAGCCCCTCCGAGATTGGATCTCCCTGTATGTTCTCTTCTGTTTCGCGTTACTGTTTTCTAGCCCTTCACCATTTCTTTAATTCGTGGAGATTTGTAACTCCTATTGTGGTGAAATTTTTAGGGGATTCTTTCCCATAAAATGGTTTTATTGCGCTCAAAGATGAGCCCCAACCGACTTATGGGGTGACCACGAGACACCACCCCGTGCTAGGGTCCCCAAGCGCGCCCTCGTGTCTAGTGGAGGCCGCGGGCCTCCGTTTGTGCTGATTCCACCTCCCAAAAATCACATATATTCCAAAATAGTTTTCCTTGAATTTTTATCGCATTTGGACTTTTTTTGGTATGGATATTCTGTGAAGAAAAAAATCATGCAACAAATAAGAACTCGCACTTGGCACTGGATCAATATGTTAGTCCAATAATCATATAAAATGTTGCCAAAAATATGTGAAAGTTGTATTATATTGGCATGGAACAATAAAAAATTATAGATACGACAGAGGCGTACCACCATACCCAAGCTTAATCCTACTCGTGCTCGAGTAGATAAATGGTAAAAAGATATTTTTTGATGTGGAATGCTACCAAACATAATATTGATCATATATCTAATCATGGCACGAATATTAAGATAAGAGTGATTCAAGGCAATAGTCTATCATTTGACAAAAGACATCCATACTCATGTTTACTAGCAAACAATCATTTCCTTTCAAAATAATAATGCTAAAGAACTCTATCCCTACAAAATCATATAGCTTGTCAGCTTGGTCTTCCTAGCATAAGGTATAAATCATGAGCACCATGGTGTAAAATCAAGCAATTGGATCGTACTTTTTAAAGCGCTTCAGCTTTTTATTACTCACTCAATACATGAGCGTGAACCATGTATATAGCATAAAGGTGGATAGAATATGGTGGTAGATTTCAAAGGGGTAAAAATGAAGAAGAAAGTTTCGCAACAACTCGGCGTATCAACGAGCTATGGAGATGCCCATCAATAGATATCAATGCGAGGAGTAGGGATTGCCATGCAGCAGATGCACTAAGAGCTATAAGTGTATGAACGCTCAATATGAAAACTAAGTGGGTGTGCATAAAACTCTATAATGAAAATTCCCACTAGTATATGGAAGTGACAACATAGGAGACTCTCCATATGAAAAACATGATGCTGCTTTGAAGCACAAGTGTGGAATTAGCATGCCCCTTCTTTCTTTCCTCTCATTTTTTTTCTTTCTTTCTCCTTTTTCTTTCTTTTTTCTTCTTCTTATTTATTATTTTTGTCTAGAGACTCATCCCGACTTGTGGGGGAATCATAGTCTCCATCATCCTTTCCTCACTGGGACAATGCTCTAATAATGAATAATGATGATCATCACACTTCTATTTACTTACAACTCAATATTATAACACGATAGCTAAAACAAAGTATGACTCTATATGAATGCATCTGTCAGTGTACCGGGATGTGCAATGATCTAGCATAGCACATACATAAAAAAATGGACAAGCCATGGAAATATCATCCTAGCTATCTTACGATCATGCAAAGCAATATGACGATGAATGCTCAAGTCATCAAAACAGAAGCGGTGGAAGTTGCATGGCAATATATCTCGGAATGGCTATGGAAATACCATAATAGGTAGGTATGGTGGCTCTTTTGAGGAAGATATAATAAGGACTATGTGTGATAGAGTGTATCATATCACGGGGTTTGGATGCACCTGCAAAGTTTGCATCGACTCTCGAGGTGAGAAAGGGCAATGCACAGTACCGTAGAGGCTAGCAATTTGCAGAAAGGTAAGAGTGCGTATATCCATGGACTCACATTAGTCACAAAGAATTCACACACTTATTGCAAGATTTTATTAGCTCTCTCGAAGCAAAGAACTACTCGCATGCCCCTAGGTAGAAGGTTGGGAGGATTTAACCATTGCGTGACTCCGATTATAACAACACAAAGGATTTCAATCAAGGATAAATTATGCTGCAACTTCATCGCATAACCAGAGACTATACGTGCAGACTTTGGGAATCACAAACCTTAACATCAGTATTCTTAATAATCCACAATCATCAACCAGTGCACCCACATATTACTATCTTAATGTCGCAGAACTATTGCAAGGAGTAAAACATATCATACCTAGTGATCTACACGTTTTATGTACGATTTTATGACTAACCATGTAAATGACCAATTCCTTTTGAATGTCTAAATACATATAAGTGAAGCATGAGAGTTTAATTATTTCTGAAAATGTCCAGGCTCTAATAAATATAAGTGAAGCAAAAGAGCATTCTACAAATAACGGTTTTCTATATGTAGAGAAACATGCAATCCAAACTTCAAATGATATAAGTGAAGCACATGAAGCATTCTATAAATCCATACTCAAAAGATATAAGTGAAGTTCAATGAGCATTCTATAAATCAACCATGGACTATCTCATACGAGCATGGTGCATAAAATAGAAGTGAAACTAAACACAAAAGACGCTCCAAGATTTACGCATATCATGTGAACAAAACAAAAATGAAAACATACCGATACTTGCTGAAGAAAGATGGGATGATTTCCGGGGCATTCCAAAGCTTAGACCCTTGAGTCTCCTTGGATATTTACTTGGGGCGCCTTGGGCATCCCCAAGCTTGAAGTCTTGCCTCTCGTCCATCTCCTCATATCGAGACCTCCTCGAACTTCGAACACTTCATCCACACAAAACTTCACAGAAAACTCGTGAGATCCCTTAGTATAATAATGCAAATTACTACCTTAAGTATTGTTATATTATATTCATCAAAATCATTATGTGTAGTGGTAAAACGCAACCCATCAATATAATCCTTAATAAGTGCAAACTTCTCCGATATAGTGTAGTTTGGAGAATTCAAAAAGATAATAGGACTATCATGTGTGGGTGCAATAGCAACAATTTTTTTAACATAAGGAACTATAGCGAGTTCATCTCCATAAGAATAATTCATATTGGCATCATGGCCACAAGCATTGCACGCATCAATTTCATCAAAAAAGGGATATGTCAAATGAATCCAAAGGGATCATAACAATCAACATAGCATTCATCCTTCGGTATGTGCGAGGGGAAATTAAACAATGTATGGGTTGAAGAGTTAATCTCATTAGAAGGTGGGCACAGGTAGCTAATCCGTTCTTCCTCCTTTTTTTCACTCTCATCATCATCTTTTTCATCCAATGAGCTCACAGTTTCAGCAATTTCTTCTTCCATGGATTCTTGCGAAATATTATTCTCTTCCAAGGCAGCGGCCATTCTTTCAATAAATTCTTTAACATAAGCATTAGAAGCATAGTTTTCATACCAATATTTAAGTATGGCAAAATTTTAAGATTTGTAAAGAGTAACACCATACTTTTCAATCAAAGAAGCAATTTCATAAGCCCCCTTAAAGCAACAAATTCTTCAATTTGTTCAACATCATAATAACAATAGGCCTCCTTGGCATAATAATATTTCATTTTCATTAAACACACATTGATAAGGAAGGTGTTTTTGAAACCACATATGTTCCCTTGGTAATTTTGATAAATCATGTCAACATACATTGCCTCTTGGACTAACACTTTTACCTAGATATTTCAGGTTTAGTCCATGAAGAGCTATGGCTTAACGCTTATGTGGACATGCCCCTTGATGCAAGAAAGGAATAATATTGGCTTAAGCTTCAAGCTAGAATAAACTTCATTTTATATTTGTGAGATTCACTTTTGAGTCCACGGGAAAGCCCATACTATTAAAAGGGGGTGAGGTAGTAAAATGAACTGATTGCTCAAATGCTCAAAGTTAGCCACCAAAACACTCAGTAATTTTTCCCCACATTTCCACTCTGTCAAGTTCTTCATTCACAAATTCGGTGTCACCAACATTGCCACATTGGACCCACCGAATTTGAACCTAAGACAGAACCCTAGCCATTCCCGCCAAATCGGTGCAACCGAAACTGCATCGGTGCTACCGAGTTCACTGTGACCAACATTCTGTTGCCAAGATACACAAAATCAGAATTTCCGAGTTTGAGTATCGGTGCTGCTGAGTTTGGCCATATGACTGTTAGTCACCTTTTCGGTGCCACTGAGTTCTATATATCAGTCTCACCTAGATTCAAAAGTTCACCACTTTAGTACTAATCGGTACCACCAAGTTGTCCACTTCGGTGTCACCGAGTTTGCTCTTTTGTGTTTAACGGTTGGATTTTGGCTGCTGCCTATATATACCCCTTCACCCACCTCTCATACGTGGGAGAAGCAGTCAGAACACACACTTCATTTCCAGATCCATTTTCTGAGAGAGAACCAGCTACTCATGTGTTGAGACAAGGATATTCCAATCCTATCATTTGAATCTTTATGTCTAGCCTCCCCAAAGTGCTTTCCACCAAATCAACCTTTCCTACCAATGCATATTCTGTGTGAGAGAGATTTGTGTTGAGGAGACTATCTTTAGAAGCACAAGATCAAGGAGTTCATTGATCTACCACATCTATTACCTTTTGGAGGGTGGTGCCTCCTACATTGGTTATGTGTCGCTTGGGAGCCTCCTACTTCGTGTTGTGGAGTTGAAACAAGATGTTTGTAACGGCAAGGAGATCGCCTACTTCGTGAAGATCTACCGTGAGTAAGGATAATCCTTCGTGGAATGAAGTCATGGTGGAATAGACAAGGACGCTTCTTTGTGGACCCTCCGTGGGTGGAGCTCTCCATGGACTCTCGCAGCTGTTACCCTCTGTGGTTTGAAGTCTCCACTAACATGGACGTACGATAGCACCATCTATCCGAACCATGCCGAAAATTGCCGTGTCAACCCCTTGTATTTGATCTCCTAAACTCTACTCCTTTACATATGCAAAGTCTTTACTTTTCCGCTGCTATATATGTTGACTAGCATGTGTAGGGTGCCCTCGACTTGTTAAAACTGCTAGATTTCTGCCCTCCTAGAAATTGGGTTAGGCTAGTAATTTTATCTTGATAAGTAGGCTATTCACCCCCCTCTGGACACATCTTCTATCGGTCCCTCAATTGGTATCAGAGCAAGTTCTCCAAAACCTTGATTTAACAACTATTGGAGGAAGATGAATGTGACTAGTTCCCACATTTTTAGTTGTAGTGTGCCTATTCTTGATGGGGAGTACTTTAGACAATGGAAAGACGAAATGCTTGACATATTCGATGAGTTCCATTTGCGCAAGTATATTGAATATCCCTATGCGCCTCCCATTGACCCCATACATCCTTCTCATGATGATGAAGTTAATATGCTTGGAAACTGAAACGTCTCCAACGTATCTATAATTTTTGATGGTTTCATGCTTTTATCTTGTCAAACTTTGGATGTTTTGCATGCCTTTTATATATTTTTTGGGACTAACTGATTAACTCAGTGCCAAGTGCCAGTTCCTGTTTTTTCCATGTTTTTGACCCCTTTCAGAGGAGATTTTGAAACGGAGTCCAAACGGAATAAAATCCCCGAAAAGATTTTTTTCGTAACAGAAGAAGATCAGGAGACTTGAGAGCCAAGGCAGGGGGGCCCCAGGGGCCCCACAAGCCCTCACCCCGCGGCCAGGGGGAGGCCGTGGACGCCCTTTGCCCTAGGGGTTGCGCCTATATATTCCCTAAAAATCCCAAAAAAATCAGGAGATCATCGAAAGTACTTTTCCGCCGCCGCAAACTTCTGTCCCCGCAAGATCCCATCTAGGCACGTTCTAGTGCCCTGCCGAAGGGGGGATTCGGATACGGAGGGCTTCTTCATCAACACCATGACGTCTCCCATGATGTGTGAGTAGTTCACCATAGACCTACGGGTCCATAGCTAGTAACTAGATGGCTTCTTCTCTCTCTTTGATCTTCAATACAAAGTTCTCCATGATCTTCATGGAGATCTATCCGATGTAATCTTCTTTTGCGGTGTGTTTGTCGAGATCCGATGAATTTTGGATTTATGATTAGATTATCTATGAATCTTATTTGAGTTTCTTCTGATCTCTCTTATGCATGATTTCATATCCTTGTAATTCTCTTCGAGTTGTGGGTTTTGTCTGGCCAACTAGATCTATGATTCTTGCAATGGGAGAAGTGCTTGGTTTTGGGTTCATACCGTGCGGTGACCTCACCCAGTGACAGAAGGGGTAGCGAGGCACGCATCATGTTGTTGCCATCAAGGGTAAAAAGATGGGGTTTTCATCATTGGTTTGAGATTATCCCTCTACATCATGGCATCTTGCTTAAGGCGTTACTCTGTTCGTCATGAACTCAATACACTAGATGCATGCTGGATAGCGGTCGATGTGTGGAGTAATAGTAGTAGATGCAGAAAGTATCGGTCTACTTGTCTCGGACGTGATGCCTATATGTATGATCATTGCCTTAGATATCGTCATGACTTTGCGCGGTTCTATCAATTGCTCGACAGTAATTTGTTCACCCACGGTGATATTTGCTATTTTGAGAGAAGCCTCTAATGAACACTATGGCCCCCGGGTCTACTCCACACTATATTTTCAGCCTTACACTTTTTACTTCGTTGCACTTTCCGCCTTCAGATCTCACTTTGCAAACAATCTTGAAGGTACTGACAACCCCTTTGAAGCGTTGGGTGCAAGCTTGTTTGTGTTTGCGCAGGTACTCTGGACTTGACGAGACCCTCCTTCTCGATCGATACCTTGGTTCTCAAACTAAGGGAAATACTTACTGCTCCTGTGCTACATCACCCTTTCCTCTTCAAGGGAAAAACCAACGCAAGCCCAGTCTCCGTCAACGTGTCAATTTCTGGCGCTGTTGTCTGGGGCCGTAGCAGAAGAATTTCTGGCGCCGTTGCCGGGGAGGCAGATCAAGTCAAGAACTCATCCAAGTAGGTGTCGCAAACTCATCTTTTGCATTTACTTTTTTTGCCAGTTGCCTCTCGTTTTCATCTCCCCCACTTCACCAATTTGCCTTTTTCGTTCGCCCTTTTCTTTCGCTTGCCTTTCCTTTGCTTGTGTGCTATGTGCCTTCAATATGCTTGTATCTTCGCTTGCTTAAAATCCAGTGATATGGATCCTCATCCACTTGCTAATCTCTTTAAGAGATCCAATTATTATGATCCAATTGCTAGTGAGTTGAGTGCACTTGACTATCTTTATGGAGTTTTGCTTGAGATGCGTGAATCTGAAAATCATGATGAGGAAATTTATGAAGTGATTCACGAGGGCTCCTTGAATGAAAAGCATGATTGCAATGATTTCATTATAAATTCTATTAATGACAATCATGCTAAAAATATGCAAAACCCTAAGCTTGGGGATGCTAGTTTTTCTATGTCCACTACTTGTTGCAATGATATTTGCAATAATATTGAAAGTGGGTTTGGAGAAGTCATGACTTTAGTTGATGATAATCCCACTATTTTTGAAGAGCGTCAACTTTGCATGCATGTGGGTCATGAAAAGAATATCCTTTGTGATAGCTATTTTATTGAAATTGATTATGATCCCACATGTAATTGCTATGAGAGAGGAAAATATTGTGGTTGAAACATTCATGTTACCAAATTACCTCTTGTTATGTGGAGATTGCTATTGTCTCTTTCTTATTCCTTGCATATGGCAACTATTGGTTGTCTTGACAATCTGTTTTCCTATAAAATGCCTATGCATAGGAAGTATGTTAGACTTAGATGTGATTTTCACATGCTTTATGATTCTCTCGTTGTGCTTAAACTCTTGTCTTTTGTGTGAGCATCATTGATTTATCGATGCCTAGCTAAGGGCGTTAAACAATAGCGCTTGTTGGGAGGCAACCCAATGAATTTATCTTTTTTCTTTCTGTTTTGTTGCGTCCACACTTTCAGAATTCTGTTGCGATTGTGTTTTTTGTGTTTCTTTTTGTGTTTGAGCCAAGCAAAACCTTTATGACTAGTCTTGGTAATGGTTGTTTGATCCTGCTGGAAAAAGACAGAAACTTTTTGCTCACGAGATGAATTTTCATTTATATTCAGAAAGATATTTTGAGTTGATTCTTTTTTCTTCTGGTTGATATGCCTTTTTCCCAGGCAGTCGTAATTGTTCAGATTTTTTGAGGTACCACAAGTATACGAAGTATACATATTTCTACAGACTGGTCTGTTTTTGAGAGATTCTGTTTTTGCTGAGTTGGTTGCTTGTTTTGATGAAACTATGGTTATTATCGGGGGGTACTAGCCATGGAAAAGTGAGAATACAGTAGCCCAACACCAATATATATAGAATTCAAGTTTTCTACAGTACCAAAAGAGGTGGTAGTTTGTTTTCTTGTGCTAATGTTATCATGAGTTTCTGTTTAAGTTTTGTGTTGTGAAGTTTTCAAGTTTTGGGTGATGTTCTCATGGACAAAGAGATAAGGAGTGGAAAGAGCTCAAGCTTGGGGATTCCCAAGGCATCCCAAGCCAAATTCAAGGACACCAAAAAGCCTAAGCTTGGGGATGCCCCGGGAAGGCATCCCCTCTTTTGTCTTCAATCCATCGGTAACATTACTTGGAGCTATATTTTTATTCACCACATGATATGTGTTTTGCTTGGAGCGTCTTGTATCTTAGGAGTCTTTTCTTTTTGTTGTGTCACAACCATCCTTGCTACACACCTTTTTGAGAGAGAGAGAGACAAGCACTCATCGTGATTTTGCTAGAATGCTCATAGTGCTTCACTTATATCTTTTGAGCTAGATACTTTTGCTCTTTGTGCTTCAGTTATATCTTTTAGAGCACGACGGTGTGTGATTTGGTAGTTGGCTTATGCTATGAAAGTAGTCCCAAATGTGATCGGTACCCAAGAGGATGCAAAAACCTCCATCTTCATGTGCATTGAGTAGAAAGAGAAGTTTTGATTCCTCTCAATTAGTTTTGAGACGTGGATTTGGTAATATTAAGAGCTATGTTAGTAGGGTGTTGTGAATCTAGAAAACTTGTGTTGAAGTTAGTGATTCCCGTACCATGCACATATGGTGAACCGCTATGTTAGGAAGTCGGAGCATAATTGATCTATTGATTGTCATCCTTTGTGTTGAGGTCGGGATCGCGCGATGGTTAACACCTACCAACCCTTCCCCTAGGAGTATGCATTTAGCACTTTGTTTCGATTACTAATAAAAAACTTTCGCAACAAGTATGTGAGTTCTTCATGACTAATGTGAGTCCATGGTATAGATGCATTTTCACCTTCCACCATTGCTAGCCTCTCTAGTGCCGCGCAATTCTCGCCGGTGCACAAACCCACCATATGCCTTCCTCAAAGCAGCCACCATACCTACCTACTATGGCATTTTAATAGCCATTCCGAGATATATTGCCATGCAACTCCCACCGTTTCGTCTCATGACTTGTGCCGTCACTCTCATATTGCCATTGCATGATCGTAAGATAGCTAGTGAGATGTTTCAACGTCATACGCCATGCTAGATTGTTGCACATCCCGGTACACTGCCGGAGGCATTTCCTATAGAGTCATCATCATTTTGAGCTGTGAGTAAATAAAAGTGTGATGATCATCATTATTAGAGCATTGTACCATGTGAGGAAAAAAGAGAGGCCTAAGAGCCCAATTGAAAAAAAAGAGAGAGAAAAAGAGAGAAGGGACAATGCTACTATCTTTTTCCACACTTGTGCTCCATAATAGCACCATGTTCTTCATGATTGAGAGCTTCTTGCTTTGTCACTACCATATGCTAGTGGGAATCTTCATTATAAAACTTGGCTTGTATATTCCAATGACGGGCTTCCTCAAAATTGCCCTAGGTCTTTGTGAGCAAGCAAGTTGGATGCACACCCACTAGTTTTCCTTTTGAGCTTTCACATACTTATAGCTCTAGTGCATCTCTTGTATGGGAATCCCTACTCATTCACATTGATATCTATTAATGGGCATCTCCATAGCCTTTTGATACGCCGAGTCAATGTGACCATCTCCTCCTTTTTGTCTCACAACCACCACCACACTCTATTCCACTTATAGTGCTATATCCATGGCTCACGCTCATGTATTGCGTGATACTTATAAAAAGTTTGAGAAAGTAAGAGTACGAAAACAATTACTTGGCTAATACCGGTATTGTGCATGATTTTCATTAGTTGTGTGAGGATGATGGAGCATAGCCAGACTATATGATTTTGTAGGGATAACTTTCCTTGGCCTTGTTATTTTAAAAGTTCATGATTACTTTGCTAGTTTGCTTGAAGTATTATTGTTTTCATGTCAATAGAAAACTATTGCTTTGAATCTTACGGATCTGAACATTCATGTCATGTTAAAGAAGTTGCAAAGGACAACTATGCTAGGTAGCATTCCACATCAAAAATTCATTCTTTATCACTTCCCTACTCGAGGACGAGTAGGAGTTAAGCTTGGGGATGCTTGATACGTCTCCAACGTATCTATAATTTTTTATGGTTTCATGATTTTATCTTGTCAAACTTTGGATGTTTTGCATGCCTTTTATATATTTTTTGGGACTAACTTATTAACTCAGTGCCAAGTGCTAGTTCCTGTTTTTTCCACGTTTTTGACCCCTTTCAGAGGAGATTTTGAAACGGAGTCCAAACGGAATAAAATCCCCGAAAAGAATTTTTCCGTAATGGAAGAAGATCAGGAGACTTGAGAGCCAAGGCAGGGGGCCCAGGGGCCCCACAAGCCCTCACCCCGCGGCCAAGCGGGAGGCCGCAACCCACAGGCTTGTGGCCCCATGGACGCCCATTGCCCTAGGGGCTGCGCCTATATATTTCTTAAAAATCCCAAAAAAATCAGGAGATCATCGAAAGTACTTTTCCGCCGCCGCAAGCTTCTGTCTCCGCAAGATCCCATCTGGGGCACGTTCTGGTGCCCTACCTGTCGTGGTTTTTTCACGGCAGATGTCCTCGTGAAAGGACTTAGTACTGGAGCCATCACACCTTGGTGGCGACTCAAAGGGGTTAAGCGGGAGAGACACGGCGATTTACCCAGGTTCGGCCCCTCTGAAGAGGTAATGGCCTACGTCCTGCTTTGGTGTGTATTGATATGGATTCGATTACAAGGAAGGCGTAACTCGCCTAAACCTAGCACTTGATGATTTCTAACCTCCCCTCTCCTCCTTAGGACTCGCCTTTATATATAGGTCGAGCCCTTAGGGTTTACAAGAGTCCCTTCCTTCCTACAACTCGTGACCATTGTGGTCTCTAAGTCGCCGTCCTTCAAAACCCGGAGACCTTCCAGAAATCATGACCGTCACGCGACCTTGAACCGGCCAGGCCGAAGCCCGAATAACCTAGAGGATGAATCGCCTCACTGGTAACCCGGCCCATCTTGGGCGGGTCATTTAATAGGTAATATCCCCAACATTAGGCCCCAGATTGACTTGAACTTTCACGCCAATGCTTCCGCTCAGTTGAAGGTGATTCACTCCTTCATCTTTTTCCATGCGTCAAAAATTGTAACTCGCCATCCGGCACCGAAAAAATCTTTGAGTCGCCAAACCATTTCCTGTTGGCATCTTCTTATCCCTCGATTCTCGGGAAGACTAGCATAATCCCAACGGATCTTTAGTGCATCGTTATCCCAAAATCTTCGGACGTCATCATGGCGAATCTTTTTATTCCCCAGCGGTTCCCGCTCACGGCGCCTCGATTCCAGCGCCCGTCCTGATAAATAGACGGGGGGGGGGGGACAGGGCTGGTGCTCCCCACCTACCAGTCTCGTCAGTCTCCCCCATTATCGCAGCAAAAGGTCTCATCGTCTCCCGAGGGCTCCGCCGCCGGCCGCACCTTCCGCCCTCGTTCGAGAAGCTTCGGTGCCGCCCATAAGCCGTTGCCGTCGTCAAGCCTCGCACCGCGGACGATCCGTCCGCCGCCATTGACCACCGCATCATCATCGACCACCTCGTTGCTCGCCTCGAACTCCGCCGCCGCCGAAGATCTCTTCGTTCGTCGGGACCTGTGCGCTTCTTCAACGACCTCCGTCACCGTCGACCTTCTTCGATTGAGAGCATCAGGTTAGGCCTTCATTCACCTTTTAGGAGTAGGTTCATTCCTTGCTTGAGCATCCGCCATTGCCGTACCTTTGAAGCTTTTCGCTCATAGTCGCTCATCTTCCTCGAATCGATTAGCACGAGTGCCGATTGGGTAGCCAGTACCCCGAATACTTTTACTTATCCGCTATACTCGCGAATCTTTGGACACAATGTCTCCACCAAACGAGGAGCGTCACTTGATAATAAATTGCTCGTGCCCAGTTATATCCGTAGGTTTTCACATCTGTTTGGTAGATCCATTCCTTATTTACTGTTTGCGAAAAGTCGTTTGTAGTCTTCACCCCCTTAGTGCTTCAGGACGAAATGATTTTACCATCCTCAGAAACGTAGCCTTTGGGAATAACCCTACTTCCATAAGTCGCCATAGCAACCCAAACCGGCCTCTTGGTCTAGCGGGTTAAATCTTTCTTTAACCAAAGTACTCGGCGGGTTAAATGAACCGATTCCATCCCATACAGTAGGTGTCCAAGATATGTAATATCATACTTTTACTTACTTGTAGCATGGGCGCCGTCTTCAAGAGTGACTGGCTTCCTACCAAGGTTGATGACGCTGTCTTAGCCAATTATGTGAAAGCGGGCTGTTTGGATCCACAAGATGTCATTGGCTGGCGCACCGGGTTGGGAGAAGATCTCCCTAACCCCAAAGAAGGGGAAATAGTAGTTTTTGTTGAACACTTGGAACGGGGTTTTAAGCCGCCCGGATCGAAACTTCTTAGGGACACTTTGACCTTTATGAACGTCCGACTCCAGGATCTGGGACCCAATTCCATAAGCAATTTGAGCCAATTCCAAGTTCTTTGTGAAGCTTATCTGCGGATCGAGCCTTCTGTCCCTCTATTTTGGTATTTTTTCCATCTGAATCGTCAGACGGAATTCCACAATGGCCCCAGTTTGGAACTCGGCGGCGTCAACGTCCAGCGCCGTAGGGATAGTCTGTTCCCTTCACTCAACATGCCTAGCCATCCCAAGGGCTGGGGCGAGTCTTGGTTTTATTCTCAAGAGACGTCTCCTGCTGGTGAGAACAAGCTTCTGGGTTACAGGCCAACTCGCCTTCCGGTTAACTTCAAGCTCCCAGACAAGCTTACCGAGGAAGAAGAGTCGGAGCTCATCCCAATATTATCTGAGCTAAGATCCCTGACAAACAATGGTCTTACCGGGGTTGACCTAATCCGCTGCTGGGTTGAATGGTGGATTCTTCCTCTGAGCCACCGAGATGGTCTGATGTGTGAGTTTGATGGCATCCTGGATCATCCTCAATGCTACTTTCACACAGATTTAACAGAAAAGGACATTGTTGCCATCATCAAAAAGTTGACTGGCGAGCCTGCGGGAAAGTGCGGCCAAATTGGCCTTAAGCCTTTTTGCAAGATTAACCTGGCGCCCAAGGTGACCAAACCTGACCCGCCCTCGGCATTTATCCCTTCTGTTTCATTGCTATCATGGCTTCGTAATATATACCTTTTTCAGAAAGGCGATAAGTTCTGGTCCAGGAGACCTAAAAAGCAAGCCATGAAAAATGTTAAGCCACCCTCTAAGAAAGACAAGGGCAAAGGAAAATCTGCTGCGGCTGAGCCATCCGAAGTTGACGAATCTCAAGTCGGCGATGCACTTTCAGAGGTACAAATCCGTCCTCTTTTCACTCGCCACCTATCACTTTTAACCTTTTATTTATATCTTTCTCTCTCCTTGTAATAGAATGAAGATAATGAAAGCCAAGAAGACTCTGTTGAGGTAATTTCTGTTTCCTCCGATTCATCTCCTTCTCCACCTAAGCCGGCCCGGCGAATATGTGGGAAAGTTCCCTTCTCACATCCAAATGCTTATTTGGACCCAAATTTCCTACTGAAGAAAGCACAGCACGCCTCAAACCAAAAAACACGAAGTCACTCTGGCGATCTGGTATCTGGCTTACCAGCAACGAACAAAAGAAAGCCAAGCGAGGTACTTTTATGAGTAACCATTATTCGTGCTTCTTTGGATCACATTTGTAACCCGCCTGTATTATTGATGTATAACTCTTGCAGAACTCTCCTCCCACTTCCGGCGACTCAGTGATGTCAACACTTCCACCAATGATTCGAGTTCCGGGGTAAGTCTTTTGATAACCTTGCCTCGACTTTTGAGAATAACGATCTTTTCAATTCCTTAACGTGCTTATTCCCTTTTGTTAGGGCACAAGCCAAGAAAAGAAAAACCAATGGATCAACTCCTGATGCAACTTCAGAACCCCCGAAGAAATCAACTCCGACTCAAGAGAATCCGGATCAGGCTGAGCCTGCGATTCAAGTGGATCTTCCTGAGTCGCCGAAGGGAACAATGGATGCCTCTAAATCGCCGAACCCATTGATGACAACAGAAGACCCAGATGCTGTAGTTATTACTGGCTCTGGCTTTTCTAAGCCGGCGGCGACAGTTTTGTCCAAACATGTAGCATCCTCCTCTCAGGCCATTCCCGAGTCTGGGCTCTCCAAGGCAAAACTTTCCGACTATGCAAATTTGGAGTTTAAGGAACTCTGTTCTGGCTTTGCAAGTCGCCTGGAGGCGAGCTATGAGATGGAGAAAAACCTGCTGAAGATGTTAAACAATAAACATGAGGTAAATTTTGTTATACTTATATTATTCCCATTAACCCCCAAGGGCCGGGTCATCAGTAAAAAGATGAGCCGGGTCTTCGAAAATTTAGAAAAAGCTTCGCGACCAGTAATCCCCAAGGGCCGGGTCATCAGTAAAAAAGATGAGCCGGGTCTTGAAAATTTAGAAAAAGCTTCGCGACCAGTAACCCCCAAGGGCCGGGTCATCAGTAAAAAGATGAGACGGGTCTTCGAAAATTTAGAAAAAGCTCCGGGACCAGTAACCCCCAAGGGCCGGGTCATCAGTAAAAAAGATGAGCCGGGTCTTGAAAGTTTAGAAAAAGCTTCGCGACCAGTAACCCCCAAGGGCCGGGTCATTAGTAAAAAGATGAGCCGGGTCTTGATTTTTGTATAATTCCTGAAAAAACTATACATTAGCCCCCAAGTGTCAGGGATATTGCTTTGCAGTAATTCTGAGACTTGTCCTTATTTTAAACTTTCAATAGTAAAACCTTGCTCAGACCGAATCGGTGCTGGGCGATTTAAGGAAAAACTTAGCTGGACAACAAGACGCCCGAGCTAAGTCGGAGGAAAAATGTCAATTGTCCTTGACCGAACTGGTAAAACTTAAGGCCGAGTTGAAAGAAGCTCAGGCTGAACAAAATGCCGCCTTGAAGAGGGCAGAGAAAGCTGAAGCTAGGCTGGCCACTGTACAACAGGAATTGTCCGGCTTAAAGCGTCATATCTCCAACATGACGCAAGCCGTCTTTGGTAAGCTTTACTTAAACCTTTGATCTCCTCCTCTCTTCTTTGTTTTACTTATGATAAGTCGCTAATCATCATGATTCAGGTCCAAGAGCCTCCAACCTTCAAGAAGACTGTGTGTTGATGCTGAAGGCGATTTACACGCTGATAGAGCAATTATACACAGGCAGTGTCTTGACAGTTAAAGCTGTGATGGGTGCCAAAGAACCTATCACTTCCATCAAGAAGGTGCTTGGCTGCTTGTCCACACTTCCCCCTCAGATTGGCGAGTTAACTCGGTCAGCCGCCTGGAGAGGTATTCTGACTGCCCTGAGTCGCTGTTTGGCATATGCCCCAGAAATCAACGTAGAAGAAGTTGCCGCAGGCTTTCCTCAGCTCAAGGACGATGGGTCCGAATTTGTTGAAGAGGACTATCAGCGAGTCGTCAAGAATTCTCGGCTGACCGCGACTCAACTTGCCGCAAGCCTTGACTTAACAAAATACCAGGCGGCTTATGATAGCAGAAACAAGAAGGTCAGCCCGCCAACCTTTGTGACGACCAGCCTAACTCCTCGGCGACCCAAGAATCCTTTCGACTTGGAGGCGGACCTGGCATCAATTCTGACTGATGAAGATGACTTTGCTGCTTTGGCCAAGTGCAATTGGGTACTGGGCGACTTGCAAATCGAAGTCGGCCAGAGCTCACATCAGGATGATCCCGAGGCGCCAGCAAAGTAAATTTTATTGAGTTTGGCCTGGGAGCCATGTAATAGGTCCCTTTTCCATAAGTCGGTACTGTTTTTGATGATACCTCTTGCACGAATCTTTATATCGCCCTTAAGGCGACTTGAAATATTTGACCCGACTTTTTATAAGAGTCTTTTATAGCGCTTAATTCGCCATGGATGAAACAACTCTTATCACCCTCCTGTCTTAAGCCTTGAGAATAGCACATGTAAAAACAAACAAATTATAGATATTTTCAACAAGCATCAGAAAGAAAAGGCTTAAAACCTTCAGAACTATGCCACAACGAAAAATAGCGATAGTAATTTCGTCGGCTCATAAGGTCGCGACAGGGGGAGGCGAGTTAGAAAGCTCGTGCACCCACCCTAAATGCAGGTTTCGTCGGCTCATAAGGTCGCGACAGGGGGAGGCGAGTTAGAAAGCTCGTGCACCCACCCTAAATGCAGGTTTCGTCGGCTCATAAGGTCGCGACAGGGGGAGGTGAGTCAGAAAGCTTGTGCACCCACCCTAAATGCAGGTTTCGTCGGCTCATAAGGTCGCGACAGGGGGAGGCGAGTCAGAAAGCTCGTGCACCCACCCTAAATGCAGGTTTCGTCGGCTCATAAGGTCGCGACAGGGGGAGGCGAGTCAGAAAGCTCGTGCACCCACCCTAAATGCAGGTTTCGTCGGCTCATAAGGTCGCGACAGGGGGAGGCGAGTCAGAAAGCTCGTGCACCCACCCTAAATGCAGGTTTCGTCGGCTCATAAGGTCGCGACAGGGGGAGGCGAGTCAGAAAGCTCGTGCACCCACCCTAAATGCAGGTTTCGTCGGCTCATAAGGTCGCGACAGGGGGAGGCGAGTCAGAAAGCTCGTGCACCCACCCTAAATGCAGGTTTCGTCGGCTCATAAGGTCGCGACAGGGGGAGGCGAGTCAGAAAGCTCGTGCACGCACCCTAAATGCAGGTTTCGTCGGCTCATAAGGTCGCGACAGGGGGAGGCGAGTCAGAAAGCTCGTGCACCCACCCTAAATGCAGGTTTCGTCGGCTCATAAGGTCGCGACAGGGGGAGGCGAGTCAGAAAGCTCGTGCACCCACCCTAAATGCAGGTTTCGTCGGCTCATAAGGTCGCGACAGGGGGAGGCGAGTCAGAAAGCTCGTGCACCCACCCTAAATGCAGGTTTCGTCGACTCATAAGGTCGCGACAGGGGGAGGCGAGTCAGAAAGCTCGTGCACCCACCCTAAATGCAGGTTTCATCGGCTCATAAGGTCGCGACAGGGGGAGGCGAGTCAGAAAGCTCGTGCACCCACCCTAAATGCAGGTTCTGTCGCCTCATATGGTCGCAACAGGATGACACAATTTGCTTTTTAATAGAGAAGCCCCCAAGTCGAGGAATATTTTATTACTTCATAATGAAACTGAAAAACTTACAAAGTGTAAAGCTTAAGAGCTTAAGTGTAGTAAGACCGCAAATGGGCAATATTCCAGGGGCGAGTTGACTCAGCCTCTGTGGTCGGTCGATTAGGCCGAAGATCCACCAAATAGTAAGAGCCATTGCGGAGGTTCTTGCTGACGACGAACGGCCCTTCCCAAGGGGGTGACAACTTGTGCATGCTTGCTCGATCTTGTATTAGACGAAGCACTAAGTCGCCTTCCTGAAAGGTCCGACTCTTAACCCGGCGACTATGATAACGTCGCAGATCTTGCTGGTAGATAGCCGAACGGGCCGCAGCCAGGTCACGCACCTCCTCCAAGGCATCCAAAGAATCTTGACGCGCCAGCTCATTATCTTGCTTCACATATGCGGCGACTCTAAGGGAGTCATGCCTTATGTCCGTAGGAAGAACAGCATCTGCTCCATAGACCAAAAAGAAAGGGGTGAATCCCTGGACCGGTTCGGGGTAGTCCGAATACTCCACAGTACTGAAGGTAACTCTTCAACCCAACACCCTGGAGTCCTTTCCAGGGGAACCATGAGTCGGGGCTTGATCCCTCGCAAGACCTCTTGATTCGCCTGTTCTGCTTGCCCGTTAGATTGCGGGTGAGCAACCGCAGAAATATCAAGTCGGATATGTTCTCGACGACAAAAATCCTGCATCGCCCCTTGGGACAAGTTAGTACCATTATCAGTAATAATGCTGTGCGGATATCCAAACCGGAAAATCAGCTTCTTCAAAAATTTGACCGCTGTCTCCGCATCGCAAGCTCCAACAGGTTCCGCCTCAACCCACTTGGTGAATTTATCAACCGCCACCAATAGGTGGGTCTTTTTGTTGGAGGACATTTTAAAGGGACCAACCATGTCCAGCCCCCAGACTGCGAAAGGCCAAGTAATGGGAATCATTCTCAATTCTTGAGCCGTCACGTGAGCCTGCCTCCCATAACGTTGGCACCCTTCGCACCGACGAACTATGTCTTCTGCATCTGCGTGAGCCGTCAGCCAAAAGAAACCATGACGAAAAGCCTTTGATACCAAAGAACGTGACCCGGCGTGATGTCCACAGTCTCCGGAATGAATGTCATTTAGGATCGCGCATCCTTCTTTGGGGGAGACACATCGCTGAAAAACCCCAAAAGCGCTCCGTTTATACAACTCGCCATTAATGATGACCATGGATTTGCTGCGTCGAACGATCTGGCGAGCCAAAACTTCGTCGGCGGGTAACTCGCCGCGAGTGAGATAAGCCAGATAAGGGAGAACCCAATCCGTAATGACATGGAGAGCTGCCACGAGCTGAGACTCGGGATCTGGTATCGCCAATTCCTCCTCTGAGGGTAAGACCACGGATGGCTTATGCAAGATATCCAGAAAAACATTAGGGGGAACCGGTTTTCTCTGTGAGCCGAGTCGCGAGAGGGCGTCAGCTGCCTCGTTGAGTCGCCGGTCAATATGGTCCACCTGATAGCCATGAAAATAACCCGCTACGTCAGACACAACTCGTCTGTAAGCCGCCATCATGGGATCCCGAGAGTCCCAGGTACCCGAAACTTGTTGCGCCACCAAATCGGAATCGCCAAAACACCTGACTCGTGTTAGGTTCATCTCTTTCGCGAGTCGTAAGCCATGAAGCAAAGCTTCATATTCCGCCGCATTATTAGTGCAGGGAAACATGAGTCGGAGAACGTAACAGAACTTATCTCCTTGAGGGGATACTAACACCACACCAGCCCCCGAGCCTTCCAGCTGCCTAGATCCATCAAAGTAAATAGTCCAGTAGTAAGGTCAGGTTGGTCTTCCGGAACCTGTAGCTCGGTCCAGTCGTTAACGAAATCAACTAGTGCCTAGGATTTGATAGCTGTGCGGGGAGTATACTGTATGTGATGAGACCCAAGCTCTATCGCCCATTTGGCGATTCGCCCTGTTGCCTCCTGATTCTGGATAATGTCACCAAGGGGAGCAGAACTTACCACTGTGATCGGGTGCTCCTGGAAGTAATGCTTAAGTTTTTGACTCGCCATAAACACCCCATAGACCAGTTTTTGCCAATGCGGGTATCGCTGTTTGGAAAGAGTTAACACCTCGCTGATAAAATATACTGGGCGTTGCACTGGGTATTCCTTCCCTTCTTCCTTTCTGTCAACGACCACAACCACACTTACTGCCTTGGAATTCGCCGCGATATACAGAAGCATAGGCTCCTTTTCAGTCGGGGCTGCCAGGACCGGCGGGTTAACCAATTGGCGTTTCAGGGCCTCAAGCGCCTGGTCTGCCTCATTTGTCCACACGAATCGATCAGACTTCCTTAATAATTGATAAAGAGGAATCGCCTTTTCCCCTAGGCGACTCACAAAACGACTTAAAGCCGCAATGCGACCTGCCAGCCGTTGAACTTGATTAACATTCGCCGGCTTTCCGAGAGAGGTAACCGCTTCGATCTTGTCCGGGTTAGCCTCGATGCCGCGCTCCGATACCAAGAAACCCAGCAATTTTCCTGCAGGTACACCAAAAACGCACTTGGTAGGATTTAACTTCATCTGATATACTCGTAAATTATCAAAAGTCTCCTTAAGGTCTTCCAATAGTGTCTCCCCCTGGCGGGTCTTGATCACAATATCGTCGACATAGGCATGGACGTTGCGACCAATTTGGTTACGAAGACATTTCTGGATACAACGTTGATAAGTCGCCCCCACGCTTTTGAGTCCGAAAGGCATGGACACATAGCAAAAGGCCCCGAAGGGGGTTATGAAGGCTGTCTTCTCCTGATCTTCCACGGCCATCTTAATCTGGTGATATCCTGAATAGGCGTCCAGAAAACACAATCGTTCGCATCCCGCTACCGAGTCAATGATTTGATCGATGCGGGGAAGAGCGAAAGGATCTTTGGGACAAGCCCTGTTGAGGTCTGTATAGTCAATGCACATACGGAAAGTGCCATTCTTCTTGAGTACCAACACCGGGTTAGCCAGCCATTTGGGGTGAAAAACTTCCACGATGAACCCGGCGGCTAAAAGGCGAGCGACTTCTTCTCCAATCGCCTTGCGTCGTTCCTCGTTGAATCTGCGAAGGTACTGTTGGATAGGTTTGCATTTTGGGTCAACGTTAAGATGGTGCTCAGCGAATTCTCTTGGTACACCAGACATGTCAGAAGGTTTCCATGCGAAGATGTCCCGATTCTCACGGATGAATTCGATGAGCGCGCTTTCCTATTTGGGGTCCAGACCCGTCCCAATGGTGAACTGCTTGGATGAATCGCCAGGCACGAAATCGATTGTCTTAGTGTCATCCGTCGGTTTGAACTTGAGGGGCGACTCAGAATCTGTAGTCGGCTTCTTGAGTGGTGACATGTCAGCCGGGTCAACATTGGCCCGATGGTGCTTGAGCTCTTCCGCCGCACAGGCGACTTCCGCATAAGCCGCGTCCCCTTCTTCACATTCCTTTGCAATCCTTCTATCTCCATCAACTGTGATGGGTCCTTTAGGACCAGGAATTTTGAGCTTGAGGTAGACGTAGCACGGGTGGGCCATGAAGCGGGCGTAAGCCGGTTGCCCGAACAGCGCATGGTATGGGCTTTTCAGCTTGACCACCTCGAAGATTAGAGACTCCGACCTGTAATTCTGCGCAGTTCCAAACGCTATTGAGAGCCTGACCCGGCCTATGGGATAAGCCGACTTGCCCGGGACAATTCCGTGGAAAACCGTGGTCGAAGGCATCAAGTCTTTCTCCAATAGATTCATCCTCTGGAAGGTGTCGAAGTATAGGATATTGATGCTGCTACCACCATCCATTAATACCTTTGACAGGGTGTGACCCCCCACTTGGGGAGCCATGACTAATGCCAGGTCTCCCGGGTTATCTATTCTTGGCGGGTGATCCTCCCTGCTCCATGTTATGGTCTGCTCGGACCAGTGGAGATATCTGGGAATCGCTGGCTCAGTTACACTGTACGCCCGGTGACTTACCTTTTTATCACGCGTGCAAGCATTAGTGGTGAAAACGTGGAACTGCCCATTACTTAGCTGTTTGGGATTGCTGCGGAAGCCCCCATTGTCATCCTGGTCCTGTGGAGCCCCCTGTGGGGGCGGCTGCTGGAAAACTCCCGGCGGGTTGTACCGTCGTTGGTGGTGCACCAGGTACTGGCCGCCGCCTGGTTGCGGGCCTCCCTGAGCCCCCTGTTCGGGAAAACCGCCGAAGGGGTTCTGCCTTTGGTTGGACGCGGCGAGTTGGTCCTGGCGCCGGTTTGGATCTTCGTTTTGGCTCTTCTTGATTGCCTCCGCCCGAAATTCTCGCATCACGAAACAGTTTTCCCAAGAATGACTCGCCGGGCCGTCAGCCGTGGCGTGGTGCGGGCAAGGGCCCTTGAGTAACTCTCAATAGTTACGCGGCCTTTTCCCACTGAAGCCTCGGTTCTTCTTTTTGCCATCATTAGCATTGGTGTTGGCGACCAAGTCCGAGGGCTCCTCCTACGGTCTACGCTTGCCATTGGTCCCCTGATTGTCACGGTTGCGCCCTTGGAAACGGGTATGGTTTTTGGACGACTCGCCCTTTTTGGGTGAGTTAGCCTTGCCATCCTTGCCGGGATCCTTAGTATCATCGGCCTCGGCATACCTAGTGAGGGTGTCCATTAGTTCGCTCATGTCTTGGACCTTCCGTTTGAGTCGCCCCAACTTCTGTACTAAGGGCTCGTAATGACAATTGTGCTCGAGGATGAGCACAACTTGAGCCGCCGTAATTCCATCTGACGAATGAATAATTTCTGCCACCCGCCGCGACCAATGGTGGGCCGATTCGTCCGGGCGCTGAACACAGTGTTGTAGATCGACAATCGTCATTGGACGTTTGCAGGTTCCCCAGAAGTTTTTGATGAAACACTCTTTTAACTCGGCCCAGGACTGGATGGAATTGGGAGGCAAATTTTTCAACCAGGTGCGTGCCGACCCCTCGAGCATCATAGTGAAGTATCGGGCGCAAACCGCTTCGTTTACGTCGAGCATGTCCATGGCAATCTCGTAACCCTCAATCCATGACGTTGGTTCGAGGTCTGGTGTATAATTAGGCACTTTCCTTGGTCCCTTAAAGTCTTTGGGCATCCTTTCGTTCCGAAGGGCCGGGGATAAGCATGGTACCCCAACTCGCCCTCCGCCCCTACGAGGGGGGCCGGGGCGTCTTGGATATTCGGGAGATCTCGGCCCGGCGGGTTCCGCTCGGGCGGGTTGTCCTGCGTGAAGTGTCGCGGCCCACTGTTTATGGCAGGCTGGTCCTCCGGCCGGCTCCTGGTATAGCTTGCCCGAGGGGTGGAGTGCAACCTCTCGAGGCTATGCGAGAACTGGGCGTTTTGAACCACCGCTGTTTTCAACATCTCGATGGCGTTCCTTGCTTCAATCTCAGCTTGGGTATTGCTGTGAATCGCAAGGGACTCCAGGTGGCGAGTTGCGGCAAGCACGTTATCCACCGGGTTGGAGAAGTGGCCTTGAGGGGTCCGGAAACGAGGAATTTGACCCTCAATCGGCTGCTGAACCGGCGGGTTAGGTGGGCGGCCCGGTCCTCCTGCCGGGGCGGCTCCCATCCCGGGGGTTCGGGGAGTGTCGAACAAACGGGTCGGGTTGAGGTCATGGGGCAGGCGACCCTGGTGTCTCCGCTGATGGACGGCGTCGGACGCGCGCTGCTGTCTTTCGAGCCGCCACTTGTCAGTGTTTAATCGCATCCTTTCGGCCGTGATTTGGGCTTGTCGAGTCTCGATCCTGGCGGACTCCATATCAGCATCCTGGTGAGACTTTGCCACCGCCTCTCTGAGCTTTGCTAACTCTGCGTTTATCTCCTCTTGGTTCTCCGGCGTGAGGGGAGTCGCCATTAGTCTCGTGATTTCCACCGCTAAATCCACCAGGACTGCGGATGCACTTCTGGATGTCCCGCCGGTCCCATCGCCTCCGATAGGGTTTTGTGCGGGTTGAGTTGCCCCAGCCATGTAGATGGCGATCTTGCAGCGGGTTCGATCAAGGATTTCCGGATCCATGGCCAGCGACAAGCCTCCGAGACCGTCCCCATGGAGAGACCGGATGGAGTCTGAATCGCCCATGGATGACTCATCGTCAGAGTTGACCGGGGTAACTTCTTGAGTCGCCAAGTGTTCTGGTTCCTCCGATCCCTGCGTGAACCCCACAAAGACCGGGCGAGTTAAATTCTGTGTTATGACTGGGCGGACGTACCTGGCCGGCTCGACGATGTCGGTGGAGATGTCCAGCTCAGGAACGGATGATCCGATCATGCCGATGAAGATGTTGATCTTGCCGAAGGGGACCCTCTAGCCAGATTCGATCGAATTCGCTTCAGGTCCCCATCGCTGGTTGTCGATGTAGGTTATCCCGCGGCGGCTCCGAGTCATGAACGCCGTCGCGTAACTGCCAAACCCTGGTAGGGCTCCCTTTGAGAACTCAACTCCACCGTGCGTAGGCCCCACGGTAAGCGCCAACTGTCGTGGTTTTTTCACGGCAGATGTCCTCGTGAAAGGACTTAGTACTGGAGCCATCACACCTTGGTGGCAACTCAAAGGGGTTAAGCGGGAGAGACACGGCGATTTACCCAGGTTCGGCCCCTCTGAAGAGGTAATGGCCTACGTCCTGCTTTGGTGTGTATTGATATGGATTCGATTACAAGGAAGGCGTAACTCGCCTAAACCTAGCACTTGATGATTTCTAACCTCCCCTCTCCTCCTTAGGACTCGCCTTTATATATAGGTCGAGGCCTTAGGGTTTACAAGAGTCCCTTCCTTCCTACAACTCGTGACCATTGTGGTCTCTAAGTCGCCGTCCTTCAAAACACGGAGACCTTCCAGAAATCATGACCGTCACGCGACCTTGAACCGGCCAGGCCGAAGCCCGAATAACCTAGAGGATGAATCGCCTCACTGGTAACCCGGCCCATCTTGGGCGGGTCATTTAATAGGTAATATCCCCAACACTACCGGAGGGGGATTCAGATACGGAGGGCTTCTTCATCAACACCATGACCTCTTCGATGATGCGTGAGTAGTTCACCATAGACCTACGGGTCCATAGCTAGTAACTAGATGGCTTCTTCTCTCTCTTGGATCTTCAATACAAAGTTCTCCATGATCTTCATGGAGATCTATCGGATGTAATCTTGTTTTGCGGTGTGTTTGTCGAGATGCGATGAATTGTGGATTTATGATCAGATTATCTATGATCTTATTTGAGTTCCTTTTGATCTCTCTTATGCATGATTTCATATCCTTGTAATTCTCTTCGAGTTGTGGGTTTTGTCTCGCCAACTAGATCTACGATTCTTGCAATGGGAGAAGTGCTTGGTTTTGGGTTCATACCGTGCGGTGACCTCACCCAGTGACAGAAGGAGTAGCGAGGCACGCATCATGTTGTTGCCATCAAGGGTAAAAAGATGGGGTTTTCATCATAGGTTTGACATTGTCCCTCTACATCATGTCATCTTGCTTAAGGCGTTACTCTGTTCGCCATGAACTCAATACACTAGATGCATGCTGGATAGCGGTCGATGTGTGGAGTAATAGTAGTAGATGCAGAAAGTATCGGTCTACTTGTCTCGGACGTGATGCCTATATGTATGATCATTGCCTTAGATATCGTCATGACTTTGCACGGTTCTATCAATTGCTCGACAGTAATTTGTTCACCCACCGTGATATTTGCTATTTTGAGAGAAGCCTCTAGTGAACACTATGGCCCCCAGGTCTACTCCACACTATATTTTCAGCCTTACACTTTTTACTTCGTTGCACTTTCCGCATTCAGATCTCACTTTGCAAACAATCTTGAAGGGATTGACAACCCCTTTGAAGCGTTGGGTGTAAGCTTTTTTGTGTTTGCGTAGGTACTCTGGACTTGACGAGACCCTCCTTCTGGATCGATACCTTGGTTCTCAAACTGAGGGAAATACTTACTGCTCCTGTGTTGCATCACCCTTTCCTCTTCAAGGGAAAACCAACGCAAGCCCAGTCTCCATCAACGTGTCAATTTCTGGTGTTGTTGTCTCGGGCCGTAGTAGCAACCTCAACACCATCAATCTTATCATTAGAGGTTTACCAAGAAACGTGCTTAATCAGTTGCAAAACTTTGAGTGTGCTCATACTTTGTGGAAAGACTTAGAGGAAAGATATAGCTAAATTATTCCTTGAAAAATCTTGATATCATTGTTCACAAATACATTGCTTTCCATAAAATTAAGCCAACTAATCTGAACTTTGATAAATGCTTATTTGAGCTTCGTGACCTCATGCGTGCCAAAGGAAATGTCATTACCATCAACAACATCATTGTTGAAGCCATTTGAATGCATAAACTTGAATATTGTAATAGTCAAATTTCTGATGAAACATTTGTCTCTTACGAGGAAACTTCATCCGATGATGACTATGTGGAATGTGGCTACTACGATGATGATGAAGACTTCGACATGGAGTATGAGAAGACCATGAAGAATCTCAGTCTTATGACTAACCTTAAAGACTACACGGCTGGTGGAAAAGAGTGGGTTCTTGACAGTGGATGCACTGATCACATGACCGGAGATAAAGACATGTTCCATGAAATCACACCAAATCATGCACCTCGAAGGTATGTAACTTTTGGAGACAATTCCAAAGGTAAGGTACTTGGTCTCGGTAAGGTGGTCGTATCTCATGACAGTTCTATTCAGAATGTAATGCTAGTAGATTCTCTTGGCTACAATCTACTTTCCGTATCTAGACTAGCAGATTTTGGTTTCGATGTGCTATTTATGAAAGTTGAATGCTGAGTATTTCGTAGCGACAATCATAACATCGTCTTTACTGGTTTTCGTAGAGGTTATCTATACATTGTTGATTTCTGTAAGATTTCCAAACCAAGTACATGCCTTGTTGCAAAATCTTCTAAAGTTTGGTTATGTCATAGAAGGCTTGGACATGTTGGTATGCGTAATCTTGACAAACTTATCAAAGGTGGTCATATTCCTTGTGTTAAAGATGTTATCTTTGACAAAGATAGACTTTGTAGTGCTTGTCAAGCAGGAAAATAGGTTGGATGAAGTCATCCTGTGAAGAACATCATGACCACAACAAGACCCCTCGAGCTGCTTCACATGGATCTCTTTGGTCCCAATGCTTACAAGAACCTCGGTGGAAATTCTTATGGTCTAGTTATTATTGATGATTTTTCCATATTTATGTGGGTGTTCTTTCTCAATGATAAGTTGCATGTACAAATGATATTAAAGAACTTTGCTCGGAAAGCTCAAAACCAGTTTGAAATGAAGATCAAGAAGGTTCGGAGCGTCAACAGAACGGAGTTCAAGAACACTATGTTGGGGAACATCGCATGGGAAACAAAAAAAATCCTACGCGCACGAAGACCTATCATGGTGATGTCCATCTACGAGAGGAGATTTGGATCACAAAAAAAATCCGGAACCCATTCGTCACTCCCGGTACATTCCCGGTAATGCCTGAAAACCTTCCGGTAATCAAATGAGGTCATCCTATATATCAATCTTCGTCTCTGGACCATTCCAGAAACCCTCGTGATGTCCGTGATCTCATCCGGGACTCCGAACAACATTCAGTAACCACACATATAACTCAACTATACTAAAACATCACCAAACCTTAAGTGTGCAGATCCCGCGGGTTCGAGAACTATGTAGACATGCCCCGAGGTACTCCTCGGTCAATATCCAATAGCAGGACCTGGATGCCCATATTGGGTCCTACATATTCTTTGAAGATCTTATCGGTTGAACCTCAGTGTCACGGATTCATAAAATCCTGTATGTCATTCTCTTTGTCCTTCGATATGTTACTTGCCCGAGATTCGACCGTCGGTATCCGCATACCTATTTCAATCTCGTTACCAGCAAGTCTCTTTACTCGTTCCGTAATACAATATCCCGTGACTTACACTTAGTCACATTGCTTGCAAGGCTTGTGTGTGATGTTGTATTACCGAGTGGGCCCCGAGATACCTCTCCGTCACACGGAGTGACAAATCCCAGCCTTGATCCATACTAACTCAACGGACACCTTCGGAGATACCTATAGAGAACCTTTATAGTCACCCAGTTACGTTGTGACATTTGATACACACAAGTCATTCCTCCGGTGCCAGTGAGTTATATGATCTCATGGTCATAGGAACAAATACTTGACACACAGAAAACTATAGCAATAAAATGACACGATCAATATGCTACGTTCATAGTTTGGGTCTTGTCCATCACATGATTCTCCTAATGATGTGATCCTGTTATCAAGTGACAACACTTGTCTATGGTTAGGAAATCTTGACCATCTTTGATCAACGAGCTAGTCAACTAGAGACTTACTAGGGACAATGTTTTGTCTATGTATCCACACATGTATTTGTGTTTCCAATCAATACAATTGTAGCATGCATAAGAAACGATTATCACGAACAAAGAAATATAATAATAACTAATTTATTTGCCTCTAGGGCATATTTCCAACAGTCTCCCACTTGCACTAGAGTCAATAATCTAGTTCACATCACCATGTGATTTCAACGAATCCAACACCCATATGGTTCTGGGGTCTGATCACGTCTTACTCGTGAGGGAGGTTTTAGTCAACGGTTCTGAAACTTTTAGATCCGTGTGTTCTTTACAAATCTTTATGTCATCTTACAGATGCTGCTACCACGTGCTATTCGGAAATACTCCAAATATTTACTCTACTATATGAATCCGTTTTACTACTCATAGTTATTCGGATTAGTGTCAAAGCTTGCATCAACGTAACCCTTTACGACGAACTCTTTAACCACCTCCATAATCGAGAAAAGTTCCTTAGTCCACTAGTTACTAAGGATAATTTTGATCGATGTTTCAGTGATTCAATCCTGGATCACTCTCTGTACCTCTTAATAGACTTGTGGCAAGGCACACATCAGGTGTGGTACACAACATGGCATACTGTAGAGTCTACGGCTAAGGCATAGGGGACAACCTTCATCCTTTCTCTTTCTTCTGCCGTGGTTGGGCTTTTGAGTCTTACTCAAAATCACACCTTACAACACAACCAAGAACTCCTTCTTTGCCGATCTATTTTGAACTCCTTCGAAAACTTGTCAAGGCATGCATTTCATTTGAAAGTTCTATTAAGCGTATTGATCTGTCTCTATAGATCTTGATGCTCAATGTTCAAATATATCTATCCAGGTCTTCCTTTGAAAACTCCTTTCAAACAACCTTTTATGCTTCACAGAAATTCTACATTACTTCTGATCAACAATATGTCAACCACATATACTTATGAGAAATTCTATAGTGCTCCCACTCACTTCTTTGGAAATACAAGTTTCTCATAAACCTTGTATAAACCCAAAAGCTTTGATCATCTCATCAAAGTGTATATTCCAACTCAAAGATGCTTGCACCAGTCCATAAAAGGATCGCTGGAGCTTGCATACTTGTTAGTATCTTTAGGATCGACAAAACCTTCTGGTTGTATCACATACAATCTTTCCTCAAGGTAACCATCGAGGAAAAAATATTTTGACATCCTATGTGCAATATTTCATAATGCAACAACTACTAACATAATTCTAACAGACTTTTAGCATCGCTACGAGTGAGAAAGTCTCATCATAGTCAACTCTTTGATCTTGTTGGAAACATCTTTGCAACAAGTCGAGCTTTTCTTAATAGTGACTTATCACCATTATCGTCTATCTTCCTTTTAAATATCCATCTTTACTCAATATTCTTATGACCATCAAGTAGTTCTTCCAAAGTCTACATGGATTCTCTCTCGGATTTCATGGCCTCCAGCCATTTGTCGGAATCCGGGTCCACCATTGCTTCTCCATAACTCGTAGGTTCATTGTTGTTCAACAACATGACCTCCAAGGCAGGGCTACCGTACCACTCTGTAGTAGTACACGACCTTTGTCGACCTACGAGGTTTGTAGTAACTTGATCCGAAGCTCTAATGATCACCATCATCAGCTTCCACTTCAATTGGTGTAGGCGCCACAAGAATATCTTCCCGTGCCTTGCTACACACTAGTTGAAGTGACGGTTTACTAACCTCATCAAGTTCCACCACCCTCCCACTCAATTCTTTTGAGAGAAACCTTTCCTCGAGAAAGGACCCGTTTCTAGAAACAAACACTTTGCTTCCGGATCTGAGATAGGAGATGTATCCAACTGTTTTGGATATCCTATGAAGATGCATTTATCCACTTTGGGTTCGAGCTTATCAGACTGAAACTTTTTCACATAAGCATCGCAGCCCCAAACTTTCAAGAAACGACAACTTAGGCTTCTCCAAACCATAATATAAACTGTGTCATCTCAACGGAAATACGCGGTGCCCTATTTAAAGTGAATGCGACTGTCTCTAATGTATAACCCATAAACGATCGTGGTAATTCGATAAGAGACATCATAGTATGCACCATATCAAATAGGGCGTGGCTATGACGTTCAGACACATCATCACACTATGGTGTTCCAGGTGGCATGAACTGCGAAACAATTTTCACTTTGTCTTAATTGCGTACCAAAAACTCATAACTCAGATATTCATCTCTATGATCATATCGTAGACAGTTTATCCTCTTGTCACGACGATCTTCGCTCTGAAATTGCTTTGAACTTTTCAATTTTCAGACTTGTGATTCATCAAGTAAATACTCCTGTATCTACTCAAATCATCAGTGAAGTAAGAACATAACGATATCCACTGCGTGCCTTAGCACTCATCGGACTGCACACATAAAAAATGCATTACTCCCAACAAGTTACTCTCTTGTTTCATGTGGCATATTTTGCATGTCTCAAGTGATTCAAAATCAAGTGAGTCCAAACGATCCATCTCTATGGAGTTTCTTCATGCATTTATACCAACATGTATGGTTTGCATGTCTCAAATGTTTCAAAAATGAGTGAGTACAAAGATCCATCGGCATGGAGCTTCTTCATGCATTTTGTACCAACATGACTCAAGTGGCAGTGCCACAACTAAGTGGTACTATCATTATTACTTTGTATCTTTTGGCACCAATATTATGAACATGTGTAACACTACGATCGAGATTCAATAAACCATTGAGGGTAATTATTCAAGCAAAGAGAATAACCATTATTCTCTTTAAATGAATAATCGTATTGCAATAAACACGATCCAATCATGTTCATGCTCAACGCAACCACCAAATAACAATTATTTAGGTTTTACCACCAATCCCGATGATAGAGGGAGCATGCGATATATGATCACATCAACCTTGGAAACACTTCCAACATGTATCGTCACCTCGCCTTTAGCTAGTCTCCGTTTATACCATAGCTTTCATTTCGAGTTACTAATCACTTAGCAACCGAACTGGTATCCAATACCCTCGTGCTACTTGGAGTACTAGTAAAGTACACATCAATATCATGTATATCAAATATACTTCTGTCGACTTTGCCCACCTTCTTATCTACCAAGTATCTAGGGTAGCTCCGCCTCAGTGACCATTCCCCTCATAACAGAAGCACTTAGTCTCGGGTTTGGGTTCAATTTTGGGTTTCTTCATTAGAGCACCAACTGGTTTGCCGTTTCATGAAGTATCCCTTCTAGCCCTTGCCTTTCTTGAAACTAGTGGTTTTACTAACCATCAACAATTGATGCTCCTTCTCGATTTCCACTTTCACAGTGTCAAACATTGCAAATCACTCAAGGATCATCATATCTCTCCTTGATTTGTTTATAGTTCATCACGAATCTCTAGCATCTTAGTGGCAGTGACTTTGGAGAACCATCACTATCTCATCTCGAAGATTAACTCCCACTTGATTCAAGCGATTGTTGTACTCAGACAATCTGAGAACATGCTCAATGATTTGAGCTTTTCTCCTTTACTTTGCAGGCAAAGAATCTTGTCGGAGGTCTTACACCTCTCAACAAGGGCATGAGCATGAAATCTCAATTTCATCTCTTTGAACATCTCTTATGTTCTGCGATGTTTTCAAAACGTCTTTGGCGCCTTGCTTCTAAACCATTAAGTATTGCGCACTGAACTATCATGTAGTCATCAAAGACGTGTATGTTAGATGTTCGCAACATCCACAGACGACGCCCGAGGTGCAGCACACCGAGTGGTGCATTAAGGACATAATCCTTCTGCGCAGCAATGAGGACTGTCCTCAGTTTTACGGACTCAGTCCGCAAAGTTGCTACTATCAACTTTCAACTAAATTTTCTCTGGGATCATATAAAAACAATAGAGCTATAGCACAAGCTACATCGTAATTCGCAAAGACCATTAGACTATGTTCATGATAATTAGTTCAATTAATCATATTACTTAAGAACTCCCACTCAAAAAGTACACCTCTCTAGTCATTTGAGTGGTACATGATCCAAATCCACTATCTCAAGTCCGATCATCACGTGAGTCGAGAATAGTTTCAGCGGTAAGCATCTCTATGCTAATCATATCAACTATACGATTCATGCTCGACCTTTCGGTCTCATGTGTTCCGAGGCCATGTCTGCACATGCTAGGCTCGTCAAGCTTAACCCGAGTGTTCCGCGTGCGCAACTGTTTTGCACCCGTTGTATGTGAACGTTGAGTCTATCACACCCGATTATCACGTGGTGTCTCGAAACGACGAACTGTAGCAACGGTGCACAGTCGGGGAGAACACAATTTCGTCTTGAAATTTTAGTGAGAGATCACCTCATAATGCTACCGTCGTTCTAAGCAAAATAAGGTGCATAAAAGGATTAACATCACATGCAATTCATAAGTGACATGATATGGCCATCATCACGTGCTTCTTGATCTCCATCACCAAAGCACCGGCACGATCTTCTTGTCACCGGCGCCACACCATGATCTCCATCAATGTGTCACCATCGGGGTTGTTGTTGGGGAACGTCGCATGGGAAACAAAAATTTTCCTACGCGCACGAAGACCTATCATGGTGATGTCCATCTACGAGAGGGGATGAGTGATCTACGTACCCTTGTAGACCGTACAGCAGAAGCGTTAGAGAACGCGGTTGATGTAGTGGAACGTCCTCACGTCCCTCGATCCGCCCCGCGAACAATCCCGCGATCAGTCCCACGATCTAGTATCGAACGGACGGCACCTCCGCGTTCAGCACACGTACAGCTCGACGATGATCTCGGCCTTCTTGATCCAGCAAGAGAGACGGAGAGGTAGAAGAGTTCTCCGGCAGCGTGACGGCGCTCCGGAGGTTGGTGATGACCTTGTCTCAGCAGGGCTCCGCCCGAGCTCCGCAGAAACGCGATCTAGAGGAAAAACCGTGGAGGTATGTGGTCGGGCTGCCGTGGAAAAGTCGTCTCAAATCAGCCCTAAAACCTCCGTATATATAGGTGGGAGGGAGGGGGCCTTGCCTTGGGGTCCAAGGACCCTCAAGGGGGTCGGCCGAGCCAAGGGGGAGGACTCTCCCCCCCCAAACCGAGTTGGACTAGGTTTGGTGGGAGGGAGTCCTCCTCCCTTCCCACCTCCTCCCCTTCTTTTTTTTCTTTTCTCTTGATTTTTCTTCTCTTGGCGCATAGACCACTTGTGGGCTGTCCCACCAGCCCACTAAGGGCAGGTGTGTCTCCCCAAGGCCTATGGGCTTCCCCGGGGTGGGTTGCCGCCCCGGTGAACTCCCGGAACCCATTCGTCATTCCCGGTACATTCCCGGTAACTCCGAAAACCTTCCGGTAATCAAATGAGGTCATCCTATATATCAATCTTTGTTTCCAGACCATTCCGCAAACCCTCTTGACGTCCGTGATCTCATCCGGGACTCCGAACAACATTCGGTAACCAACCATATACCTCAAATACGCATAAAACAACGTCGAACCTTAAGTGTGCAGACCCTGCGGGTTCGAGAACTATGTAGACATGACCCGAGAGACTCCTCGGTCAATATCCAATAGCGGGACCTGGATGCCCATATTGGATCCTACATATTCTACGAAGATCTTATCGTTTGAACCTCAGTGCCAAGGATTCATATAATCCCGTATGTCATTCCCTTTGTCCTTCGGTATGTTACTTGCCCGAGATTCGAACGTCAGTATCCGCATACCTATTTCAATCTCGTTTACCGGCAAGTCTCTTTACTCGTTACGTAATACAAGATCCCGCAACTTACACTAAGTTACATTGCTTGCAAGGCTTGTGTGTGATGTTGTATTACCGAGTGGGCCCCGAGATACCTCTCCGTCACACGGAGTGACAAATCCCAGTCTTGATCCATACTAACTCAACTAACACCTTCGGAGATACCTATAGAGCATCTTTATAGTCACCCAGTTACGTTGCGACGTTTGATACACACAAAGCATTCCTCCGGTGTCAGTGAGTTATATGATCTCATGGTCATAGGAATAAATACTTGACACGCAGAAAACAGTAGCAACAAAATGACCCGATCAACATGCTACGTCTATCAGTTTGGGTCTAGTCCATCACATGATTCTCCTAATGATGTGATCCCGTTATCAAGTGACAACACTTGCCTATGGCCAGGAAACCTTGACCATCTTTGATCAACGAGCTAGTCAACTAGAGGCTTACTAGGGACAGTGTTTTGTCTATGTATCCACACAAGCATTGTGTTTCCAATCAATACAATTATAGCATGGATAATAAACGATTATCATGAACTAAGAAATATAATAATAACTAATTTATTATTGCCTCTAGGGCATATTTCCAACAGTCTCCCACTTGCACTAGAGTCAATAATCTAGTTGACATCACCATGTGATTCCAACGAATCCAACACCCATATAGTTATGGGGTCTGATCACGTCTTGCTCGTGAGAGAGGTTTTAGTCAACGGTTCTGAAACTTTCAGATCCGTGCGTTCTTTACAAATCTTTACGCCATCTTATAGATGCTGCTACTACGTGCTATTCGAAAATGCTCCAAATATCTACTCTACTATACGAATCCGTTTCACTACTCATAGTTATTCGGATTAGTGTCAAAGCTTGCATTGACGTAACCCTTCACGACAAACTCTTTAACCACCTCCATAATCGAGAAAAATTCCTTAGTCCATTTGTTACTAAGGATAAATTTTGACCGCTGCTAGTGATTCAATCATGGATCACTCTCTGTACCTCTCAACATACTTTGATTCAAGGCACACATCAGGTGCGGTACACAGCATGGCATACTTTAGATTCTACGGCTAAGGCATAGAAGACGACCTTCGTCTATTCTCTTTATTCTTCCGGGGTCGGGTTTTGAGTCTTAGTCAAATTCACACCTCACAACGCAACCAAGAACTCCTTCTTTGCTGATCTATTTTGAACTCCTTCAAAAACTTGTCAAGGCATGCATCTTGTTGAAACTTCCATTAAGCGCTTTCGATCTATCTCCATAGATCTTTGATGCTCAACGTTCAAGTAGCTCAATCCAGGTATTCCTTTGAAAACTCCTTTCAAACATCCTTGTATGCTTTACAGAAATTCTACATTACTTCTGATCCACAATATGTCAACCACATACACTTATCAGAAATTCTGTAGTGCTCCCACTCACTTCTTTGGAAATACAAGTTTCTCATAAACCTTGTACAAACCCAAAATCTTTGATCATCTCATCAAAGCGTATATTCCAACTCCGAGATGCTTGCACGAGTCCATTGAAGGATCACTGGAGCTTGCATACTTGCTAGTATCTTTAGGATCGACAAAACCTTCTGGTTGTATCACATACAATGTTTGCTCAAGGAAACCGTCGAGGAAACAATGTTTTGACATCCTACGTGCAATATTTCATAAATAATGCATCAACAACTAACATAATTCTAACAGACCTTTAGCATCGCTACGAGTGAGAAAGTCTCATCATAGTCAACTGTTTGATCTTGTCGAAAACATCTTTGCGACAAGTCGAGCTTTTCTTAATAGTGACTTATCACCATCATCGTCTGTTTTCCTTTAAAGATCCATCTTTACTCAATAGTCCTTTGACCATCAAGTAATTCTTCCAAAGTCTACAGTTTGTTTTCATCCATGGATCCTCTCTCGGATTTCATGGCTTCCAGCCATTTGTCGGAATCTGGGCCCACCATTGCTTTCTCCATAACTCGTAGGTTTACTGTTGCTCAACAACATGACCTCCAAGACAGGGTTACCGTACTACTCTGCAGCAGTACGCGACCTTGTCGACCTACGAGGTTTGTAGTAACTTGATTCGAAGCTCAATGATCACCATCATCAGCTTCCACTTCAATTGGTGTAGGCGCCACAGGAACAACTTCCTGCGCCCTGCTACACACTGGTTGAAGTGATGGTTCAATAACCTCATCAAGTTCTACTACCCTCCCACTCTATTCTTTCGAGAGAAACCTTTCCTCGAGAGAGGATCCGTTTCTAGAAACAAACACTTTGCTTTCGGATCTGAGATAGGAGATGTACCCAACTGTTTTGGATACCCTACGAAGAAGCATTTATACGCTTTGGGTTCGAGCTTATCAGACTGAAACTTTTTCACATAAGTGTCGAAACCCCAAACTTTCAAGAGACGACAGTTTAGATTTCTCTAAACCTCAGTCTGTACTGTGTCATCTCAACGGAAATACGCGGTGCCCTATTTAAAGTGAGTGCGGTTGTCTCTAATGCATAACCCATAAACGATAGTGGTAATTCGATAAGAGACATCATAGTATGCACCATACCAAATAGTGTGTGGCTATGACGTTCAGACACATCATCACACTATGATGTTCCAGGTGGCATGAACTGCGAAACAATTTCCACATTGTCTTAACTGCGTACCAAAACTCGTAACTCAGATATTCATTTCTATGATCATATCGTAGACAATTTATCCTCTTGTTACGACGAACTTTCACTCTGAAACGGATTTGAACTTTTCAACATTTCAGACATGTGATTCATTAAGTAAATACTCCTGTATCTACTCAAATCATCAATGAAGTAAGAACATAATGATATCCACTGCGTGCCTCAGTACCCATTGGACTGCATACATCAAAATGTATCACTTCCAACAAGTTACTATCTTATTTCATCTCAATGAAAGCAAGGCCTTGCTCATGTGGTATGATTTGCATGTCACTAGTGATTCGAAGTCAGGTGAGTACAAAGATCCATCAGCATGGAGCCTCTTCATGCAATTTATACTAACATGACTCAAGCGGCAGTGCCACAAGTAAGTGGTACTATCATCATCAACTCGTATCTTTTGGCACCAATATCATGAACATGTGTAACACTACGATCGAGATTCAATAAACCATTGAAGGTGATTATTCAAGAAAATAGAGTAACCATTATTCTCTTTAAATGAATAATCGTATTGCAATAAACACGATCCAATCATGTTCATGCTTAACGCAAGCACCAAATAATTATTTAGGTTTAACACCAATCCCGATGGTAGAGGGAGCGTGCGACGTTTGATCACATCAACCTTGGATACACTTCCAACACGTATCGTCACCTCGCCTTTAGCTAGTCTCCGTTTATGCCGTAGCTTATATTTCGTGTTACTAATCACTTAGCAACCGAACCGGTATCCAATACCCTCATGCTACTAGGAGTACTAGTAAAGTACACATCAACATCATGTATATCTAATATACTTCTCTTGACTTTTGCCAGCCTTCTTATCTACCAAGTATCTAGAGTTGCTCCGCCTCAGTGACTGTTCCCCTCATTACAGAAGCACTTAGTCTCGGGTTTGGGTTTAATCTTGGGTCTCTTCATTAGTGCAGCAACTGTTTTGCCATTTCACGAAGTATCCCTTCTAGCCCTTGCCTTTCTTGAAACTTAGTGGTTTTACAAACCATCAACTATTGATGCTCCTTCTTGATTTCTACTTTCGTAGTGTCAAACATCGCGAATCGCTCAAGGATCATTGTATGTATCCTTGATATGTTATAGTTCATCACGAAGCTCTCACAACTTGGTGGCAGTGACTTTTGAGAACTATCACTATCTCATCTGGAAGATTAACTCCCACTTGATTCAAGCGATTGTCGCACTCAGACAATCTGAGCACACGCTCAACGATTGAGCCTTTCTCCTTTACTTTGTGGACAAAGAATCTTGTCGGAGGTCTCGTACCTCTTAATAAGGGCACAAGCATGAAATCACAATTTCATCTCTTTAGAACATCACTTATGTTCCGTGACGTTTTACAACGTTTTCGACGCCTTGCTTCTAAGCCATTAAGTATTTTGCACTAAACTATCGTGTAGTCATCAGAAACATGTATGTCGGATGTTCATAGCATCCACAGACGACGCTCGAGGTGCAGCACACCGAGTGGTGCATTAAGGACATAATCCTTCTGCGCAGCAACAAGGACAATCCTCGGTTTTACAGACCCAGTCTGCAAAGTTTTGCTACTATTAATTTTCAACTAAATTTTCTCTAGGAACATATAAAAAGAGTAGAGCTATAGCGCAAGCTATATCGTATTTCGCAAAGACCATTAGACTATGTTCATGACAATTAGTTCAATTAATCATATTACTTAAGAACTCCCACTCAAAAAGTACATCTCTCTAGTCATTTGAGTGGTACATGATCCAAATCCACTATCTCAAGTCCGATCATCACGTGAGTCGAGAATAGTTTCAGCGGTAAGCATCTCTATGCTAATCATATCAACTATACGATTCATGCTCGACCTTTCGGTCTCATGTGTTCCGAGGCCATGTCTGCACATGCTAGGCTCGTCAAGCTTAACCCGAGTGTTCCGCGTGCGCAACTGTTTTGCACCCGTTGTATGTGAACGTTGAGTCTATCACACCCGATCATCACGTGGTGTCTCGAAACGACGAACTGTAGCAACGGTGCACAGTCGGGGAGAACACAATTTCGTCTTGAAATTTTAGTGAGAGATCACCTCATAATGCTACCGTCGTTCTAAGCAAAATAAGGTGCATAAAAGGATTAACATCACATGCAATTCATAAGTGACATGATATGGCCATCATCACGTGCTTCTTGATCTCCATCACCAAAGCACCGGCACGATCTTCTTGTCACCGGCGCCACACCATGATCATCCATCAACGTGTTGCCATCGGGGTTGTCATGCTACTTATGCTATTACTACTAAAGCTACATCCTAGCAAAATAGTAAACGCATCTGCAAGCACAAACGTTAGTATAAAGACAACCCTATGGCTCCTGCCGGTTGCCATACTATCGACGTGCAAGTCGATATTTCTATTACAACATGATCATCTCATACATCCAATATATCACATCACATCGTTGGCCATATCACATCACAATCATACCCTGCAAAAACAAGTTAGACGTCCTCTAATTTTGTTGTTGCATGTTTTACGTGGTGACCAAGGGTATCTAGTAGGATCGCATCTTACTTACGCAAACACCACAACGGAGATATATGAGTTGCTATTTAACCTCATCCAAGGACCTCCTCGGTCAAATCCGATTCAACTAAAGTTGGAGAAACCGACACTTGCCAGTCATCTTTGAGCAAAGGGGGTTACTCGTAACGATGAAACCAGTCTCTCGTAAGCGTACGAGTAATGTCGGCCCAAGCCGCTTCAATCCAACAATACCGCGGAATCAAGAAAAGACTAAGGAGGGCAGCAAAACGCACATCACCGCCCACAAAAACTTTTGTGTTCTACTCGAGAAGACATCTACGCATGAACCTAGCTCATGGTGCCACTGTTGGGGAACGTCGCATGGGAAACAAAAATTTTCCTACGCGCACGAAGACCTATCATGGTGATGTCCATCTACGAGAGGGGATGAGTGATCTACGTACCCTTGTAGACCGTACAGCAGAAGCGTTAGAGAACGCGGTTGATGTAGTGGAACGTCCTCACGTCCCTCGATCCGCCCCGCGAACAATCCCGCGATCAGTCCCACGATCTAGTACCTAACGGACGGCACCTCCGCGTTCAGCACACGCACAGCTCGACGATGATCTCGGCCTTCTTGATCCAGCAAGAGAGACGGAGAGGTAGAAGAGTTCTCCGGCAGCATGACGGCGCTCCGGAGGTTGGTGATGACCTTGTCTCAGCAGGGCTCCGCCTGAGCTCCGCAGAAACGCGATCTAGAGGAAAAACCGTGGAGGTATGTGGTCGGGCTGCCGTGGAAAAGTCGTCTCAAATCAGCCCTAAAACCTCCGTATATATAGGTGGGAGGGAGGGGGCCTTGCCTTGGGGTCCAAGGACCCTCAAGGGGGTCGGCCGAGCCAAGGGGGAGGACTCTCCCCCCCCCCCAAACCGAGTTGGACTAGGTTTGGTGGGAGGGAGTCCTCCTCCCTTCCCACCTCCTCCCCTTCTTTTTTTTTCTTTTCTCTTGATTTTTCTTCTCTTGGTGCATAGACCACTTGTGGGCTGTCCCACCAGCCCACTAAGGGCTGGTGTGTCTCCCCCAAGGCCTATGGGCTTCCCCGGGGTGGGTTGCCCCCCCGGTGAACTCCCGGAACCCATTCGTCATTCCCGGTACATTCCCGGTAACTCCGAAAACCTTCCGGTAATCAAATGAGGTCATCCTATATATCAATCTTCGTTTCCGGACCATTCCGGAAACCCTTGTGACGTCCGTGATCTCATCCGGGACTCCGAACAACATTCGGTAACCAACCATATTACTCAAATACGCATAAAACAACGTCGAACCTTAAGTGTGCAGACCCTGCGGGTTCGAGAACTATGTAGACATGACCCGAGAGACTCCTCGGTCAATATCCAATAGCGGGACCTGGATGCCCATATTGGATCCTACATATTCTACGAAGATCTTATCGTTTGAACCTCAGTGCCAAGGATTCATATAATCCCGTATGTCATTCCCTTTGTCCTTCGGTATGTTACTTGCCCGAGATTCGATCGTCAGTATCCGCATACCTATTTCAATCTCGTTTACCGGCAAGTCTCTTTACTCGTTCCGTAATACAAGATCCCGCAACTTACACTAAGTTACATTGCTTGCAAGGCTTGTGTGTGATGTTGTATTACCGAGTGGGCCCCGAGATACCTCTCCGTCACACGGAGTGACAAATCCCAGTCTTGATCCATACTAACTCAACTAACACCTTCGGAGATACCTGTAGAGCATCTTTATAGTCACCCAGTTACGTTGCGACGTTTGATACACACAAAGCATTCCTCCGGTGTTAGTGAGTTATATGATCTCATGGTCATAGGAATAAATACTTGACACGCAGAAAACAGTAGCAACAAAATGACACGATCAACATGCTACGTCTATCAGTTTGGGTCTAGTCCATCACATGATTCTCCTAATGATGTGATCCCGTTATCAAGTGACAACACTTGCCTATGGCCAGGAAACCTTGACCATCTTTGATCAACGAGCTAGTCAACTAGAGGCTTACTAGGGACAGTGTTTTGTCTATGTATCCAGACAAGCATTGTGTTTCCAATCAATACAATTATTGCATGGATAATAAACGATTATCATGAACTAAGAAATATAATAATAACTAATTTATTATTGCCTCTAGGGCATATTTCCAACAGTTGTAGTGCTACTTATGCTATTACTACTAAAGCTACGTGCTAGCAATATAGTAAACGCATATGCAAACACAAACATTAGTTTAAAGACAACCCTATGGCTCCTGTCGGTTGCCGTACCATCGATGTGCAAGTCGATATTAACTATTACAACATGATCATCTTATACATCCAGTATATCACATCACGTCATTGGCCATATCATATCACAAGAATACCCTGCAAAAACAAGTTAGACGTCCTCTAATTGTTGTTGCATGTTTTACGTGGCTGCTATGGGTATCTAGTAGATCGCATCTTACTTATGCAAAAACCACAACAGAGATGTGCAAATTGCTATTTAACCTCTCCAAGGACCGCCTCGGTCAAAACAAATTCAACTAAAGTTGAAGAAACCGACACCCGCCAGTCATATTTATGCAACGAGGTTGCATGTCAATCGATGAAACCAGTCTTTCGTAAGCGTACAAATAATGTCGGTCCGGGCCGCTTCAATCCAACAATACCGCTGAATCGAGAAAAGACTAAGGAGGGCAAAAAATCGAACATCACCGTGCACAAAAACCTTTGTGCTCTAATCGAGATAACATCTACGCATGAACCTAGGTCATGATGCCACTGTTGGGGAACATCGCATGGGAAACAAAAAAAATTCCTACGCGCATGAAGACCTATCATGGCGATGTCCATCTATGAGAGGAGATTTGGATCTATGTACCCTTGTAGATTGCACAGCAGGAAGCGTTAAGAAACGCGATTGATGTAGTGGAACGTCCTCACGTCCCTCGATCCGCCCCGTGAACCGTCCCACGGACCGTCCCGCGATCCGTCCCATGATCCGCTCCGATCTAGTGCCGAACGGACGACACCTTCGCGTTCAACACACATACAGCTCGACGATGATCTCGGCCTTCTTGATCCAGCAAGCAAGACAGAGAAGTAGACAAGTTCTCCGGCAGCGTGACAGCGTTCCGGTGGTGGTGAAGGATCTACTCTTGCAGGGCTCCGCCCGAGCTTCGTAGAAATACGATCTAGAGGAAAAACCGTGGTGTTTGTGGTCGGGCTGCCGTGGCAAAAGTTGTCTCAAATCAGCCCTAAAACTCCACTATATATAGGAGGAGGGGAGGGGAGGCTTGCCTTGAGGACCAAGGCCCCCTATGGTGCGCCGGCTAGGAGGTGGAGGAGTCCACCTCCAATCCTAGTCCAACTAGGATTGGAAGGTGGAGTCCTTCCCTTCCTTCCCACCTCCTCTTTTTTTTTCTTTCTCTTTGATTTTCTATCCTTGGCGCATAGGGCCCTTTTGGGCTGTCCCACCAGCCCACCAAGGGCTGGTGCGACACCCCTAGGGCCTATGGGCTTCCCCGGGTGGGCTGGCCCCCTCCCGGTGAACATCCGTAATCCATTCGTCACTCCCGGTACATTCCCGGTAATGAATGAAAACCTTCTGGTAATCAAACGAGGTCATCCTATATATCAATCTTCGTCTCCGGACCATTCCAGAAACCCTCATGACATCCGTGATATCATCCAGGACTCCAAACAACATTCGGTAACCACACATATAACTCAACTATACTAAAACATCGACAAACCTTAAGTGCGCAGACCCTGCAGGTTCGAGAACTATGTACACATGCCCCGAGGTACTCCTCGGTCAATATCCAATAGCGGGACCTGGATGCCCATATTGGATCCTACATATTCTTCGAAGATCTTATCGGTTGAACCTCATTGTCAAGGATTCATATAATCTTGTATGTCATTCCCTTTGTCCTTCGGTATGTTACTTGCCCGAGATTCGACCGTCGGTATCTGCATACCTATTTCAATCTCGTTACCAGCAAGTCTCTTTACTCACTTTGTAATACAATATTCCGTGACTTACACTTAGTCACATTGCTTGCAAGGCTTGTGTGTGATGTTGTATTACCGAGTGGGCCCCGAGATACCTCTCCGTCACACGGAATGACAAATCCCAGTCTTGATCAATACTAACTCAACGGACACCTTCGTTGATACCTGTAGAGCACCTTTATAGTCATCCAGTTACGTTGTGACGTTTGATACACACAAGGCATTCCTCCGGTGCCTGTGAGTTATATGATCTCATGGTCATCGGAACAAATACTTGACACACAGAAAACTATAGCAATAAAACGACACGATCAATATGCTACATTCATAGTTTGGGTATTGTCCATCAGATGATTATCCTAATGATGTGATCCCGTTATCAAGTGACAACACTTGTCTATGGTTAGGAAACCTTGACCATCTTTGATCAACGAGCTAGTCAACAAGAGGCTTACTAGGGACAGTGTTTTGTCTATGTATCCACACATGTATTTGTGTTTCCAATCAATACAATTATAGCATGGATAATAAACGATTATCACGAACAAATAAATATAATAATAACTAATTTATTATTACCTCTAGGGCATATTTCCAACACACTAATGTGGATACTTTTCTTGATGAAGAAGGTATCTCACATGAGTTCTCGACGGCGTACACACCTCAACAAAATGGAGTTATTGAGAGGAAGAATCGGACGCTCATAGAGATGACGAGAACGATGCTTGACGAATACAAGAATCCAAGACACTTTTGGGCAGAAGCCATGGAAACAACTTGCCATGCCATAAACCGACTCTACCTGCACAAGCTTCTCGGTAAAATGACATACGATCTACTCATCGGTAACAAACCCCAAGTTGGATACTTTCGAGTATTCGGCTCTAAGTGCTATATTCTTGATAATCATCATCGATCTAAATTTTCACCTAAATCTTATGAAGGTTTCCTTCTTGGTTACGGATCAAACTCTCACGCCTACCGTGTCTACAACAACTTCACACGAAAAGTTGAAGAGACGGTAGATGTGAAGTTTGATGAGACTAACGGTTCGCAAGTCGAACAACTACCAATTGATATAGGAGATAAGGAACCTTCGGAAGCTATCAAAGATTTGTCCATTGGCAAGATTTGTCCCATGGAGGAGAAGGAAATAACTTCATCAACTCAAGTGGAAGCTCGTACTTCGCGTCAAGGCGAACCACAAAATGACATGGAAGCATCCACAAGCAGAACACGACATGAAGAAGAAGAGGACGAAGTACATCGTGATGATCCACCTCAACCTTCCTCACCACCATCTCAAGGAGAAGATGACGCAAACGACAATGCTCAAGATGATGATGATGAAGAAGAAGCTCCTCCACCAAACAAGAAGAAGCTGTCAAGAGTTAGAGAAAGAGTGGTCAGAGATGATCCGCTGAAACAAATCTACAGCGACATAAACAACAGGAGAATCACTCGCTCTAAATCTCGATTAGCTAACTTCTGTGAGCATTATTCTTTCATATCTAGCATTGAACCCTTGAAGGTAGAAGAATCTCTCCAAGATCCAGATTGGATGAATGCCATGCATGAAGAGCTACACAACTTCGAGAGGAACCAAATTTGGACACTTGTTGAAAAACTAGAAGGCGATCAGAATATCATTGGTACAAGATGGGTGTTTCGGAACAAGCAAGATGAAGACAGACAAGTTGTATGCAACAAAGCATGTCTCATATCCCAAGGATACACACAAGTCGAATGTATGGACTATGGTGAGACTTATGCTCCTGTTGCTAGACTTGAAGCCATTCATATTCTTCTAGCTTATGCCAATCAACATGATATAACTCTCTACCAAATGGATATTAAAAGTGCCTTTCTCAACGGAGAAATTGAAGAGGAAGTTTATGTTAAACAACCTCCTCGTTTTGCGAACCCTAAGAAATCTGATCATGTTTACAAACTTGGCAAAGCTTTATATGGCCTTAAACAAGAATCTAGAGCTTGGTACAAATGCCTAATGAAGTTTCTCATTGAAAAGGGTTTTGAGATTGGCAAAATTGATGCAACCTTACTCACTGAAAGAGTAAATGGCGAACTATTTGTTTGTCAAATATATGTGGATGATATTATCTTTGGATCTACTAACCCACATTTTAGTGAAAAGTTTGGAAAGGTGATGTCAGAAAAGTACGAGATGTCCATGATGAGTGAACTGAAGTTCTTCCTTGGATTACAAACCAAACAATCGAGAGAAGGTACGTTCATCTCTCGAACCAAGTACACCAAGGACTTGATCAAGAAGTTCAACATGCAAGAATGCAAAGGTATGAGAACCCCCATGCCTACTAGTGGACATCTTGACCTCACTAAGGATTATGCACCCATTGTTCAAAAGGTTTATCGATCAATGATAGGATCATTTTTATATCTATGTGTGTCTCGTCCTGATATCATGCTAAGTGTTTGCATGTGTGCCCTCTATCAAGTAGCACCTAAAGAATGTCATATATTGGTAGTGAAAGAATAGTGAGATACCTTATACATACACCAAACTTTGGCATATGGTATCCCAAGGGATCTTCTTGTGATCTTGTTGGTTATTCCGACTCGGATTCTGCTGGAGACAAGGTTGATAGAAAATCCACCTCGGGTACATGTCAATTTCTTAGGAGATCTCTTGTCTCTTGGACATCCAAGGAGCAAAAGTTGGTATCCTTATCAACTGCCGAAGCTGAATACATTGCGCTAGATTATGTTGTGCTCAACTACTATGGATGTCTCAAACGCTTAAGGATTATGGCATTCATGTTATAAAAGTCCCATTATTGTGTGACAATGAAAGTGCTATTGAGATTGCATATAACCCTGTGCAACATTCTAGAACTAAGCACATCCAAGCGCGACATCATTTCATCTGTGATCATGTTGCCAAAGGAGATATTGATCTCAGGCATGTTCGTACTGACAAACAACTGGCTGATATTTTCACCAAACCACTTGATGAGAAAGTGTTTTGTCATTTGAGGAGTGAGTTGAACATCATTAATGCTTCAAACTTGATCTAGACTCACTCGGATGCATGCAAGGTCATGAGCTTGAGAGACTATTTGAAAGGACATGGATGTCGCCTAGATGGGGGGGGGGTGAATAGGCGCTTTAAAATAATTATGGTTTAGTCTTGAACAAATGCGGAATAAAACTAACGTTTTAATTTGACAAGCACAAAATCTAAAACAACTAGGCTCACCTATGTGCAGCAACAACTTATGCTAAGAAAGATAAACAACTAAATGATAGCAAGATATATGACAAGAAACAATATGGTTATCACAAAGTAAGGTGCATAAGTAAAGGGTTCGGGTAAGAGATAACCTAGGCATGCGGAGATGACGATGTATCCCGAAGATCACACCCTTGCGGATGCTAATCTCCGTTTGGAGCGGTGTGGAGGCACAATGCTCCCCAAGATGCCACTAAGGCCACCGCAATCTCCTCACGCCCTCGCACAATGCAAGATGTCGTGATTCCACTAAGGGACCCTTGAGGGTGGTCACCAAACCCATACAAACAAGGTTGAGGCAATCTCCACAACTTAATTGGAGGCTCCCAACAACACCACGAAGCTTCACCACAATGGCATATGGCTTCGAGGTGACCACAAATGCTCGGGTCAATCTCCACAACTTAATTGGAGACCCCGATGCTTGCCCGAAGCTTGATACGTCTCCATCGTATCTACTTTTCCTAACTCTTTTGCCCTTGTTTTGGACTTTAATTTGCATGATTTGAATGGAACTAACCCGGACTGACGCTGTTTTCAGCAGAATTGCCATGGTGTTGTTTTTGTGGAGAAATGAAAGTTCTCGAAATGTCTTGAAAATTTACGGAGATTTTTTCTGCAATAAAAGAAAAATACCTGTGCAAAGATCCACAGGAGGGGCGTGCCAGTGAGCCACAAGCCCACAGGCCGCGACCACCCGCCTAGGCTGCGCCTTGCAGGTTTGTTGGGCCCACGTGGCACCACCGCCCCCAAACTCAGCTCTATATCTTCCGTCTCGCCCGAAAAAAACAGTGAGAAGGTTTCATCGCGTTTTGCGATACGGAGGCGCCGCCACATCATGTTCTTCATCTGGAGGGCAGATCTGGAGTCCGTTTCGGGCTCCGGAGAGGGGAAATCATCGCCATCGTCATCATCAACCTTTCTCCATCGACAATTCCATGATGATCTCCATTGTTCGTGAGTAATCGCATCGCAGGCTTGCTGGACGGTGATGAGTTGGATGAGATCTATCATGTAATCGAGTTAGTTCTTGACGGGGATTGATCCCTAGTATCCATTATGTTCTAGATTGATGTTGCTACTACTTGGCTATGCTTAATGCTTGTCACTAGGGCCCGAGTGCCATGATTTCAGATCTGAACCTATTATGTTCTCGCCAATATATGTGTGTTTTAGATCCTATCTTGCAAGTTGTAGTCACCTACTATGTGTTATGACCCGGCAACCCCGGAGTGACAATAGCCGGAACCACTCCCGGAGATGACCATAGTATGAGGAGTTCATGTATTCACCGCGTGTTAATGTGTTGGTCCGGTTCTTTATAAAAAGGAGAACCTTAATATCCCGTAGTTTCCATTAGGACCCCGCTGCCACAGGAGGGATGGACAATAGGGGTCATGCAAGTTCTTTTCCCTAAGCACGTATGACTACATACGGAATACATGCCTACATTAGATTAACGAACGGGAGCTAGTTACTTATCTCTCCGTGTTATAGCTGTTACATGATGAATCATATCCGTCATACTCATCCATCACCGATCCACTGCCTACGAGTCTTTTACCACTGGTCCTCGCTATGTTACTTTGTCTAGGCTTGTCCCTTGGTATAAAAGGGATTGGGCCACTTTGCAGCTACTGCTACTTGTTGCTTTGCTGCAGCTGCTACTGCTGTTCCTTACTACTCCGCTGTTACTTGTTGCAAGAATTTTCTGGAGCCGTAGCCGGGAAAGCATTCTTCGGTTCATTTCCTAAAAACACTACCGGCACAACTATCTAAGTGGTCTTTAGAAGCATCGGTAAGTCCATTATAGAAGATATCAAGTATTTCATTCTTCCCAAGAGGGTGATAAGGCAAAGCATTCAGTAGCTGGATGAGCCTCCCCCAAGCTTGTGGGAGACTCTCTTCTTCAGCTTGAGCAAAGTTGTATATTTCCTGCAAGGCAGCTTGCTTCTTAAGGGCAGGGAAATAGTTTTCAGAGAAGTAGTAGACCATATCCTGGGGGCTACGCACACAACCAGGAGCAAGAGAAATGAACCAGGTCTTAGCATCATCCTTTAGCGAGAAAGGAAACAACTTGAGCATATAGTAGTGGCGGATCTTTTCCACACTAGTGAATAGGGTGGCTGATACGTCTCAAACGTATCTATAATTTTTGATGGTTTCATGCTGTTATCTTGTCAACGTTGGATGTTTTATATACCTTTTTTAATATTTTTTGGGACTAACTTATTAATTCAGTGCCAAGTGCCAGTTCCTATTTTTTCTGTGTTTTTGACTCTTTTCAGATCTGATTTTGGAACGGAGTCCAAACAGAATAAAATCCCCGAAATAAAATTTTCCAGAACGGAAGTAGATCAGTGGACTTGAGGGCCAAGGCAGGAGGCCCACAGGGAGCCCACAAGCCCTGACGCCGCAGCCAGGGGGGGGTGGCCACCAGGCTTGTGGCCTCCCTGGAGCTCCCTGCCCTAGCTCTTTGGCCTATATATTCCCTAAAATCCCAGAAAAAATAAAGGGGTCCACGAAACGACTTTTCCGCCGCCGCAAGCTTCCGTTTCCGCGAGATCTCATCTGGAGACCCTTCCCGGTGCCCTGCCGGAGGGGACTTTGGATCTGGAGGGCTTCTACATCAACATCATCGCCTCTCCAATGACTCGTGAGTAGTCTACTTCAGACCTACGGGTCCGTAGTTAGTAGCTAGATGGCTTCTTCTCTCTCTTGGATCTTCAATACAAAGTTCTCCATGATCTTCATGGAGATCTATCCGAGGTAATCCTCTTTGGCGGTGTGTTTGTCGAGATCCGATGAATTGTGGATTTGTGATCAGATTATCTATGAATTATATTTGAGTCTTTGCTGATTTCTTATATGCATGATTTGATATCCTTGTAAGTCTCTCCGAGTCTTGGGTTTTGTTTGGCCAACTAGATCTATGATTCTTGCAATGGGAGAAGTGCTTGGTTTTGGTTTCATACTGTGCGGTGACCTTTCCAAGTGACAGAAGGGGCAGCAAGGCACACATCATGTTGTTGCCATCAAGGGTAACAAGATGGGCTTTCATCATAGATTTGACATTGTCCATCTACATCATGTCATCTTGCTTAAGGCATTACTCTGTTCTTATGAACTAAATACACTAGATGCATGCTGGATAGCGGTCGACGTGTGGAGTAATAGTAGTAGATGCAAAAGGTATCGGTCTACTTTTTTTGGACGTATTGCCTATAAATATGATCATTGCCATAGATAATGTCATGACTTTGCGCGGTTCTATCAATTGCTCGACAATAATTCGTTCACCCACCGTCTACTTGCTTTCATGAGAGAAGCCACTAGTGAACACTACGCCCCCCGGGTCTATTCACAACTATCGTCTCCACTTTTACTTTTACTTTGCAAACAATCTATAAGGGATTGATAACCCCTTCACTGCGTTGGGTGCAAGCTCTTTGTGTTTGTGTAGGTACTTGTGACTTGACGCGATCCTCCTACTGGATTGATACCTTGGTTCTCAAACTGAGGGAAATACTTACCGCCGCTGTGCTACATCACCCTTTCCTCTTCAAGGGAACACCAACGCAAGGCTCCAAGGCCGCGGGGGAATCCTTTGCATATTTGCCAAGGAAGTCCCTATAGGCGTAGCCCGTAGCAGAAGGATTCCTGGCGCCGTTGCCAGGGAAGGTCTTTTGTTGCCGTAGCAGTGGCTATATCGTGCAGTTTTGTAAGATGGGATACAACCGTTTCAGACTCATAACCGTGAAAAGGATCAGAGTGATTAACTCAGGGTCGATAGATAATTAGGCATAGAGTGATTAACTTAGGGTCGATAGAGAATTCATAATCCTTATCGGTCACAAAGATAGGCGAAGTAGCAAACTTCGGGTCGTATTTCATCCTAGCGTTCAGAGATTTTTCTGTCCACTTGCGTAGAAGTTTCTCAACATCATAGCTATCCTTACACGCAAGAATGCCCTCAGCTATCTCTCCCTCCATAACATAGCGCATATCAGGTATAACAGGCAATTCAGGCATAGTAGCAGGTTCTACTTCAGTAGTATCAGCAGTTTCAGAAGTATCATCACATCTAGCAACAACTCTAGCAATATGTGCATCAAGGAATGCACCAAGTGGCAAAGCAGTATTAGGCATAGCAGGCATAGTATCAAGCATAGCATCATAAGGCATAGTATCAAGCATAGCATCATGAGCAGCAGAAGTAGCATCATCAATCACAGGCGACATATCAAGATTTCTAGCAGGAGGCCAAGTTGCAAACTTACTCATAACTGAAGGTGAATCAAGTGCAGAGCTAGATGGCATTTCCTTACCTCTCCTCGTAGTGGAAGGTAGTATTTTAGTTCTTGGATCTTTAGGATTCCTCATAGTGATCAGCAGACGTCAATCCCAAGTGACTTAGAGAATATAGTTGTGCCTCCCCGGCAACGGCGCCAGAAAAAGCCTTGATGTCCCACAAGTGTATGGGATCGCATCAGTTTTCGAGGGTAGAGTATTCAACCCAAATTTATTGATTCGCCAAGACGAGAAGCGAAAGAATATTCTCAAGTATTAGCAGATGAATGTGTCAGATTCAACCAAACCTGAAAGATTAGTGTCTGCAAGCGAAGTATCAGTAGCAAAGTAGTATGATAGCAACGGTGCCATAAATGATCTGTTGACGCCGGACTATTCCTAACCGTTGTATCAATGGCGCCAGTAAAAAGCACGTTGACGGGGGATTATTCTTGAGAAGAATGCTTCCCCGGCTACGGATCCAGAAAAGTCTTGCAACAAGTAACAGCGGAGTAGTAAGGAACATCAGTAGCAGAAGCAGCAAAGCAACAAGTAACAGGAGCAGCAAAGTGGCCCAATCCCTTTTGTAGCAAGGGACAAGCCTAGACAAAGTAACGTAGCGAGAACCAGTAGTAAAAGACTCGTAGGCAGTGGATCGGTGATGGATGAGTATGACGGATGTGATTCATCATGTAATAGCTATAACACGGAGAGATATGTCTAGCTCCCGTTCGTCAATCTAATGTAGGCATGTATTCCATATGTAGTCATACGTGCTTAGGAAAAAGAACTTGCATGACATCTATTGTCCATCCCTTCGATATTAAGGTTCTCCTTTTAATAAAGAACCAGACCAACACATTAACACGCGATGAATACATGAACTCCTCATACTATGGTCATCTTCGGGAGTGGTTCCAGCTATTGTCACTCCAGGGTTGCCGGTTCATAACACATAGTAGGTGACTACAACTTGCAAGATAGGATCTAAAACACACATATATTGGCGACAACATAATAGGTTCAGATCTGAAATCATGGCACTCAGGCCCTAGTGACAAGCATTAAGCATAGCCAAGTAGTAGCAACATCTATCTAGAACATAGTGGATACTAGGGATCAATCCCCTTCAAGAACTAACTCGATTACATGATAGATATCATCCAACTCATCCCCGTCCAGCAAGCCTACGATGAGATTACTCATGAACGATGAAGAGCATCATGGAATTGTCGATGGAGAAAGGTTGATGATGACGATGGCGATGATTTCCCCTCCCCGGAGCCTGAAACGGACTCGAGATCTGCCTCCAGATGAAGAACAGGATGTGGCGGCGCCTCCGTATCGCAAAACGCGATGAAACCTTCTCTCTGATTTTTTTCAAGGCGAGACGGAAGATGTAGAGCTGAGATTGGGGGCCGTGGTGCCACGTGGGCCCCAAAAGCCTGCACGGCACGACCATAGGGGGTGGCTGCGGCCTTTGGGCTTGTGGCCCACTGGCACGCCCCCTCCGGTGGATCTTTGCGCACGTATTTTTCTTTTATTCCAGAAAAAATCTCCGTAAATTTTCAAGACGTTCCGAGAACTTTTATTTCTGCACAAAAACAACACCATGGCAATTCTTCTGAAAACAACATCAGTCCGGGTTAGTTCCATTCAAATCATGCAAATTAGAGTCCAAAACAAGGGCAAAAGAGTTCGGAAAAGTAGATATGACGGAGACGTATCAATATGCTCAAGTTGTCTCCGTATGCTAACTACATGAAAGATATTGTGACTGATGAGAGGAGGATACCTGATCTTGAGATCTCCGCCATGCTTGCCAATTACACTTTCGAGGGTGGAACTCCTAAGAAACTAGGCGATCCCCGTGTGCCCACTATACCTTGCTCCATTAAAGGAAACTACGTTAGAACTGCGTTATGCGACCTTGGAGCCGGTATTAGTGTTATGCCTCTCTCTCTTTATCGTAGGCTTGAACTGGATAAGTTGACACCCACTAAAATGTCTATGCAAATGGCCGACAAATCAACTGCTTTCCCTATCGGCATTTGCGAGGACGTGCCTGTTGTGGTTGCTAACACCACTATCTTAACATACTTTGTTATCTTGGATATTCCCGAGGATGATGCCATGGCTGTCATCCTCGGAAGACCCTTTTTAAACACTGCAGGGGTTGTTATAGATTGCAACAAAGGCAATGTCACTTTCCATGTCAACGGTAATGAGCATACGGTGCACTTTCCGAAGAAACAATATCGAGTACATTGCATCAATTCTGTCAAAAAAACTTCTTCGATCTTATCGGGAGCTTTGAATGCCCTATTCCTCGTGTCAAGATGAAGTATGATTTGCTTGTTGGGGAGATACACATCCCCATTGAGGTGACTTAGTGACTATTCGAAAATTCTCCGTTCTCTTTTGCAATTCGAGAAAGTTTTGTCGAGGGGATTTGATCAACCCCATTGAAGGTTTTCTTTCGATGACCATGAGATGGATGAATCAAGGAGTCACAAACCTCTGTTCCAAGCTTTCACTTTCGGTTGCTTAGAAGAAAAATGATAGATTTAGTTTAGTTTTCCCTGTTTTCTGTTTTAGCGTCCGGTATAAAAGTACCCCGAAAATAAAAGTTCTTCGAACGCTGTGAAAATCAAGTATGATTTTTTCTGGATTTTTTGAAAAATACTGGGACAAAGAGTCTGTGTGGGGCCCACACCAGTGGGCCACAAGCCCTAGGGGCGCGGGCACCCCCTGGCCGCGCCACCTAGGCTTGTGGGGCCCACAGGCACCCCCTCCACTCATTCTTGCTCTCATCCGCTTCTCCTACCTCCAGAAAAAATCGTTTCGAAGCTGAAACCCGTGTTCTTGCTCCTCTTGCTGGGATTTTCGATCTCTTTGCTCAAATCACCGTTCTCCAAACTGTTTTGGGGAAATTACTCCTTGGTAAGTGACTCCTCCATTGATCCAGTTAGTTTTTGCTCTAGTGCCTTATACTCTGCGTATTTTTGCTGCCTTGGTGACCATGTTCTTGAGCTTTGCATGCTGATTCTAGCTGGTCCCAAGTAGTTTTGATGCGTAATATGGTCTCTAGGCACTGGTTGGAGTAGTTGCTACGAGTTTCGTTGAGCCTTATTCACTTTTCCTTAGAATCACTAAAAATTTCAGAAATTTTCAGAGATAGAAAAGGGGAAAGATGAGGAGGTTCTTAAGAGGCTTGTCAAGCCGTGACCCCAAGGATGATGGGAGTGAGAAGAAGCCCAATTATTTGGTCCCTCGAGTTGCAGAAGTTCGAGCGTGCAAGTGGCCAAGCGACGTGTTCTTACGCGCCGCTGGAATTTATGAGGACTTTTATCACTTGGTGGAGAACGCATGCCTTACCGCCTTCGTTGAAGATAAGTGTGCGCAATACCTCCTCCTCACTAATATCTTCGTTCTAAGCTTTAACTTCTATCCGAGGAAGACTTCCTCCTATGGTTGAGTTTAAACTTTATGATATCCCCGAGTGCATGTCACTCCAGGATTTTTGCAATGTTTGCAAATTACCTTACATTGGGGATATTTATGAACCTCGTCCACGGGACTTGGAAGCTTTTATCGGTATAATTGCTGGAGGAGAGGAGAGAGGAGTGTCTTGCGCTAGAGCTGCTAGCATACATTTTTCCGTGCTTTGGTAATTCTCATTATTTGTGGGAAAATGTTTGATTGGTCGTGGGAAATCTGGGTCACTTAGTTCCCCAGATCTTGCGGTCTTGCGCGAAGCCCTTTATAACAAAAAAACTTATCGCTTGGGCGCTATAGTAGCTCAACGGTTGAACCTGAACCGTTCTAAAGGAGTTGTCTATGGAGGTATCTATGCTACCCGTCTTGCCAGACACTTTGAGATACCCATTAGACTGGAGGAGGAAGAAGAGATTCTTCTTCCCGAGAGATATATAGATTACGATAGCATGGTTCGCCATGACTTTCTTGATAGAGATATAAGTAGAAGGATGATTTATAACCTGGTATTTAGTCAGGGTACTCGTGAGACTATTACCTTTCCCGCTCCTTCTTTGTTCAATCTTCATGCAGGCAGGTACACTATTATGCCCTCGGACATCTACGCATATTGGGGCTTGGCCCAACCACAGGTGCCCGTGCCCGAGCCACCAGTCGAGTACCAGACGCCAGTTTATCAGTGGGAGCCAGAGGAGCTCACACAGCAGTGGCATCCTCAGTCCACTCCAGAGTACCCCGGAGCTGGTTATTTCCCTCCTTGGGAGTAGACCAAGTTAGGCCAAAAGCCTAAGCTTGGGGGAGTACGTGTTCTCACCGACTTTACATTCTTGCTTATGCTTTCACTTTGTTAGCCGGTGTTCACACTTTGCCACTGTATCATCCATGCTAGTTTATTTTCTTTTTCTCGTTTTCTTTTCGTGTGTCTGTCTAGTTTGAGAAAACCCAAAAAGATTTTCTTTTCTTCTTTTGCTTGTTGGGAGCTTTCCCGTGTAGATAGTTTTCTTTTTCTTTGGGTCAAGGTAGAAGATATTGGTTACAATGTTTAGTGGCTCTTGCATGGATACCTGTTTAGCTTTCATAGAGCCATATTACTTTGTCTTCTCCTTTGTGTTTGCCTGCAGATTCAGCTTTAGTCCAATGCACGAGCACACTTATTATTGTTCACATCATTCGGTCGTGCAAGTGAAAGGCAATAATGATGATATATGATGAAGTGACTGAGCCTGGAAAAGCCGGTATGAACTCGATCTATTTTGTTTTTGTAAATATGACTAGCTCATTGTTCCTAGTTCAGCTTTGTTGTGTGAGAAACATGTTTGCAATGACAACTTAGAGATCATAGTTTCTTATGCCATGCTTACTTAGCTAGGAGCTTATAATGGTTTGTCTTGGATGCCCACATGAATGTTGAGATGACTGTGATGTAGTAGATAGGATGGTATCCTCCTTTGAACGATTCAAGTGGCTTGACTTGGCGCATGTTCATGCATGTAGTTGAAACAAAATCAACATAGCCTCTATGATGTTCATGTTCATGGTGATTTATGTCCTACTCATGCTTGCACTCAATGTTAGTTAATCTCAATGCATTTTGATGACTGTTGTCGCTCTCTAGTTGGTCGCTTCCCAGTCTTTTGCTAGCCTTCACTTGTACTTAGCGGGAATACTGCTTGTGCATCCACTTCCATAAACCCACAGTTGTGCCATATGAGTCCACCATACCTACCGATCTGAGTGAAAACCCTTAGTCGCCAGCGATTTGAGAGTGAAGCCCATACCTGCTGCCTGCACCTTCAGAGCAAAGATTGTAGAAGGACAGCACAGCTGGCCACCGTCTCTCACGCCCGCTGTATCCCCTCGTTTGCTGGATCCATTTCCCTCAAGCGCATCGGCTGAAGCGTGCCCGCTGGATCCCCTCGATCGCCTACCCTCGCGCCGGTTTTTGCTCCCCATGGCGCTGGATCGGCTTGCTTCTCTCGCGCTCAATACCCTCGCAGGTGTGGCTGCGGCTCCAAGGGGATCCGATGCTCAGTGGCATGCCCAATGGCGTCCCCATCAGGGAAGGCTCCGAGGAGCTTGGGAAGCTGCTGCGCCGCCATCGCTCAGATGGAGACGAGCGAGACAAGGCAAGTCGCGAGGAGGTGGGATGGGGTTAGGCCAGCCATAAGCATATCACGACCGTTCGTTCGTGATCGGACATTAACTCGTATAGGCGAATGAGAGGGCTTCAAACTGGCTTCGGGAGTAGCATCCCCCAGGACAATCGGCCCATTAGTAGCCCACGCGTGAGTAGAGGCGCATCAGACAACCCAGTTGGCGACCTGAACATTGATTTGACGGTGATCTACATCCCACACGCGAAATCAACGGCTCACGAGCAAGGATGCGTGAGAGAGCTCGGAATAGGTTCGGTTTTACTGTCCTTAATGTGCGGTCTCTACCTGCCGTTCCAAGTAAATTTGCATGTGCCGCTCTCTAAATCTTCAAGAAATAATCTGTTTGCATGCCCGAACCGCTCATGTGGTGATAGGGGGCTATTGGTATCTTCCATGCTAGGCGTGTTATCCTCGATATGTGTTTATTCACTATCATTCACGAGAAAGGGGCCGGTAATTGGAATTCCCAGTTCCGTGCTCAAATCGAAAAGATAATTGCAAACAAAACTCCCCCAGGATTGATGTTGGTATGGACGGTACCCGTGGATTCGGCTAGCCGTGGAGTGTGATTGATTGGTGGTGGGGGAGTCAAAACTTTACTTTTCTGTTTGGGAACCGCCTATAGCATGTGTAGCGTGGAAGATGTTGAGAACTCTTAGTCATTGCGTTGACAATGAAAGCATCCCACCCAAAATTATTATCTCTGTTTTCAAAGCTTGAGCTCTGGCACCTCTGCAAATCAATGCTTCCCTTTGCGAAGGGCCAGTCTATTTATGTTCCTGTTGAGTCATCCTCCTCTTACAAAAGCACCAATTAGAGAGCACCTCTGTCATTTTTATGCTTTGCTTTTAACTATGTTGAGTATGACTATTACTGGATATTCATTGCCTTGAATTACAATGTTTAGTGAGCCCTTGGTCTTTGAAGGTGCTCTGCATTTATGTTTTGCGGTCTCAGAAAGAGCTAGTGAGATACCATCTATTCGTACTGCTTCATGTTGTTTTGATTGAAGTGTTGACGTTTGAGACTTATTATTATTTTCTCGCTAGTTGATTATGCCATTGATATGAGTTTACCGTGAGACCTAGATGTCATTTGCTTATGTGGTTTGATTGTGATCTTGCTGAAACTCTGGTTATGAGTTAGACATAGTTGCAACAACAAGAACAAATAGAGTTCGTCAAAGTTTTTCTTTTGTCTCTTTCAGTTTGTCAACTGAATTGCTTGAGGACAAGCAAGGCTTTAAGCTTGGGGGAGTTGATACGTCTCCGTCGTATCTACTTTTCGAACTCTTTTGCCCTTGTTTTGGACTCTAATTTGCATGATTTGAATGGAACTAACCCGGACTGACGTTGTTTTCAGCAGAATTGCCATGGTGTTGTTTTTGTGCAGAAATAAAAGTTCTCGGAATGTCCTGAAAATGTATGGATATTTTTTCTGGAATAAAAGAAAAATACCTGCGCAAAGATCCACCAGAGGGGGCGTGCCAGTGGGCCACAAGCCCACATGCCGCGACCACCCCCTAGGTCGCACCGTGCAGGCTTGTGGGGCCCACGTGGCACCACCACCCCCAAACTCAGCTCTATATCTTCCGTCTCGCCCGGAAAAAAAATCAGAGAGAAGGTTTCATCGCGTTTTGCGATACGGAGGCGCCGCCACATCCTGTTCTTCATCTGGAGGGCAGATTTGGAGTCCGTTTCGGGCTCCGGAGAGGGGAAATCGTCGCCATCTTCATCATCAACCTTTCTCCATCGACAATTCCATGATGCTCTTCATCGTTCGTGAGTAATCTCACCGTAGGCTTGCTGCACGGTGATGAGTTGGATGAGATCTATCATGTAATTGAGTTAGTTCTTGACGGGGATAGATCCCTAGTATCCACTATGTTCTAGATTGATGTTGCTACTACTTGGCTATGCTTAATGCTTGTCACTAGGGCCCGAGTGCCATGATTTCAGATCTGAACCTATTATGTTGTCACCAATATATGTGTGTTTTAGATCCTATCTTGCAAGTTGTAGTCACCTATTATGTGTTATGACCCGGCAACCCCGGAGTGACAATAGCCGGAACCACTCCCGGAGATGACCATAGTATGAGGAGTTCATGTATTCACCACGTGTTAATGCGTTGGTCCGGTTCTTTATTAAAAGGAGAACCTTAATATCCCGTAGTTTCCATTAGGACCCAGCTGCCACGGGAGGGATGGACAATAGATGGTATGCAAGTTCTTTTCCCTAAGCACGTATGACTACATACGGAATACATGCCTACATTAGATTGACGAACGGGAGCTAGTTACTTATCTCTCCGTGTTATAGCTGTTACATGATGAATCATATCCGTCATACTCATCCATCACCGATCCACTGCCTACGAGTCTTTTACTACTTGTCCTCGCTATGTTACTTTGTCTAGGCTTGTCCCTTGCTACAAAAGGGATTGGGCCACTTTGTTCCTGCTGTCACTTTGCTACTACTGTTGCTACTTCTGTTCCTTTCTACTTTGCTGCTACTTGTTGCAAGAATTTTCTGGAGCCGTTGCGTGGGAAGAATAGTTCCCCGTCCACGTTCTCTTTACTCGCGCCATTGATACAACAGTTAGGAATAGTCTTCCATCAGCAGATCGTTTCTGGCACCGTTGCTATCAGACTACTTTGCTACTGATACTTTGCTTGCACACACTAATCTTTCAGGTGTGGTTGAATCTGACACACTCATCTGCTAATACTTGAGAATATTCTTTCACTTCCCTTGTGTGAACCAACAAATTTGGGTTGAATACTCTACCCTCGAAAACTGATGCGGGCCCATACGCTTGTGGGACATCAGAGCTTTACACCACAATGATTGAGCTCCGAGGCACCACCAAGCTTCTAGGGGTACCAAGTACCCAAGGGTAATAAGCTTCTTAACTTCCCACTTCCACGTATCACCGTGGAGAACTCAAACCGATGCAACTAATGCAATCGCAAGAACACACGAAGTGGTCAAGTTCCTCACACTCAAATCCCTCCACAACAACAAAAGCTGTGGAGAAATATGAGAGGAAGACCAAAGAGCTCACAAAGAACTCCAAGATCAAGATCCAAGGGGTTACCCTCACATAGAGGAGAAAGTGATTGGTGGAGATGTGGATCTAGATCTCCCCTCTCTTTTCCCTCAAGAACAAGCAAGAATCATTGGTGGGATTGAGAGTTAGAAAGCTCTAAGAAGGTCAACAATGGGGGAAGAACACGAGCTCAACGGCTGGATCAAGTCCAATGGGGAAGAAGACCTCCTTTATATAGTGGGTGAAAGAATCCAACTGTTACCCCCACTCACAGCCTCACCGGAGCGGTACTACCGCTGCAAGTCTCGGTACTACCGCTGCCAGAACATTCGAGGGAGCGGTACTACCGCCCGAGAGCGGTAGTAAAAAACTACTACCGCTCCGGGAGCGGTAGTAAAAAACTTCTACCGAGCGGTACTACCGCTGGATACTGAAACTGCCAAAACTTTCACATACGAACTCCGAATCGAGCAAACTCAAGCTTGTTGGATTCAAGACGATAAGAGCTATCCAACAACAAATGGAAACTTTAAGAACACGTACTTAAGAAAATTCCAATGATATAGAAATGTGAGATCTCTATGAATTAAGAACCGGCAAAAACTTCCAACATCGAAAACATTATAGAAGATGCATATGGACTCCGTTTTCGATGAACTCGAGCTTGTCATGAAGATGACCATAGCTCTAAAGATCACAAAGAGAAACACCAAACAAGAACCAAGAAATATGATGCAAGGATGGAAATGGTTTGTGATGTCAATGAACGATATGATCATGCTACTCACTTGAGAGCCCCCCTTGACAGAACGACAATCTATCCTAAAATAGAAAACCTATCACGGTCAAAACTATAACTTGCACCTAGTCCTCTTGAGCTAGATGATGATGGTCTTTGCTTCCTCAAGATGGACCACCTTTCTTGATTGTGTTGGTTGGATGAAGACCAGTTGATTGCTTCCCCATACTCACTATGGGTGAGCCACTCTTCAGCACATCTTCACAAGCCCATTGCCACCACAATGGACGACAAGTTTCAAGCATGATATCTTCATGATGCTCCACTTGATCTTGCACACCGCAATCTTGATGACAATCACCACTTGATGTCATCCTTCATAGGTTGAATGAGATCTTCCTGTTGATGCAAACCCATGGAGACACACCTAACCCCACATAGAACTCTCACGAAGACCATGGGTTAGTACACAAAAGCATTATGGACAATGCTTACCATACCATGGGATCACTTGATCCCTCTCAGTACATCTTGTACACTTTGTGTGTTGATCATCTTGATTTACTCTTTGCTTAGTCTTGATCAACCTTGTGTCATTATGACCAATCTTTGGATAATACCTTGAATACCACCTTGGTTATCATATAAACTCCTTGAAACCAAGAAATGGACTTCAAGAAGTGCCTATGGACAAATCCTTCGAGTATAACTTAAGGCACCCATTAGTCCATATGGATTGTCATCAATTACCAAAATTACATATGGAGATATATGCTCTAACACTATTCCTTGATGCCATTGATATGACCATATTATCTCTTGGGAACTATGCTCCCTTGTATTGTATCTAACCCTTATGTAGGTACTTGGAAGAAATACACTCCACAAGATTGCAACCAACTCCAATCAAAAGCAATCTTGACAGGGCCAAGTATCAACAACCTTTTTCTTCGGATATGAAGGAAGAAGACAACAAACCATATCCTTGACAATACCATGATGATGAATTTCACTCGTGTCATTTGGATATATTAAGTTCTTCCTTGCGTGACTAACCATTGTAGGTGAAAAGTGAACCAAAACAACATGGATTTCTCCCAACACAAGATGATCTTCATCAACCTTGAGCATCCACAACAAGTACACCTACATGCTACGTCAACAACATCATTCGAAGGTATGTACTCATATCCTTGATAAAGCTCTACACCAACTTTGGAGTAAATCAACTCAAGTGATATGAAGACACCGAAATGCTTAATCCAAAAATGGTAACCCCATTTCGAGCTTAACGTTGAGTATGACCTATGATCAAGCATCCTTTCTTGACTCCTCAAATCAAATACTCTAATATAGGTGACCTAGTCACCGCCCACATCTATATGGAGAATATCGTCTGGTTCACATTTGATCTTTCACATTCTTAAAACCATCCCTCTCTCATCTACATGTGTGCATTTAAAAAAACAAAAAAAACTTTCTATTCTTCTCTCGTTTTGTTTAACTGTTTCAGTTGGAATTGTCATTCTTTTTTACTAGACTTTTGAAAGAATACTTTCGATCAACCTAGTTTCTGTTAAATAGTTGACTATCATTGCAACTCGCTTTCACCGGATTGGGAAACTCGGTCCAACCGATTTCTCCCAGAGGCCCAAATATTAATCTCGGTTCTACCGAATCATTATGCCTCGGTGACTCTGATTTTTCTGACTTTGTTGTTCTGATGAATTTCTTCCGGACTATTTTCTTAAAGGGAGAAAAATTTCAGTGATCCCATGCAATATAAGAGGGAGAATTATCAAGGATCCCTACCATAGGGGGAGATCATTCAAGGACCTCTTATCCATACCTAAGGGGGAGAACATTCGATGAGCCCTGCAAAATATCTAAGGTGGAGAAAAGCTAAATTAAAGGAACCCTGACAAAAGAGAGAAGTATTGAGGATCCCTTTCCCGCCATGAGCCCTTACCCTCTAACCTTTCTTTTTGGTGATTATGCCAAAGGGGGAGAAATATCATCAAAGCTTCCATTCGATGAACCTACTTATAGGGGAGACATATCATCGAGAAGCTTATACAAAAAGAGGGAGAAACAACATTAAGGGGAGATACTTGTATCAAACCTTACACATTAAGGGGGGAGAGATAAACGTGGCTTTACAAGGAGCAAGAACTATCTTCCTTGGAGACACATTCTTTCATCAAATCCTATCTTCAATATGTCTTCAGTTTCTTGGTATATTTGAACTTCATTGCATCTTTACAACAAGGTACTCTTGTGTTATCTAACATTTGTTTTCCCAAGTGTACTCCTATGTCAAGATGCTCAAGATTCTCAAGGTAACTATATGCATCATATCCTTGTTCATGATGACCTGTTGTTTCTTGCACATGTTGTTTGCAAGAGGGAGTCTTGAACATGGAAGTCCTTCATTCACATATGTTTGATGCATATAGCCAAGATCCATATGACTTGTCTTGTCCTTCTACCTTGTGTGTGCCCATGCATTCCAAAGCAACTATCCTTTAAAGGTATTGCACACACTTAGGGGGAGCTTCTACTAGTCATATGTCTGTCAAAGCTGTCATATCCTTATGAGTATCTTTCTTCGAAGCTTTGATTGTATGTTGTCATCAATTACAAAAAAAAGGGAGATTGAAAGCACATATGCTCCCTTGGTGATTTTTATAATTCATAACAACACACATTGCCTCTTGGACTAACACTTTTACCTAGATATTTTAGGTTTATTCCATGAAGAGCTATGGCTTAAGGCTTATGTGGAGATGCCCCTTGATGCAAGAAAGGAATAATATTGTCTCAAGCTTCAAGCTAGATGACTCTTCGTTTTATATTTACAAGAAATCACTTTTGAGTCCATAGGAAAGCCAATACTATTAAGAGGGGGCGAGGTAGTAAAATGAACAAATTGCTCAAATGCTCAAAGTTAGCCACCAAAACACTCATTCATTTTTTCCCACATTTCCACTTTGTCAAGTTCCACATTCACAAATTCAGTGTCACCAACATTGCCACATCAGACCCACCGAGTTTGAACCTAAGACAGAACCCTAGCCATTCCCACCAAATTGGTGCAACCGAAACTGCATCGGTGCTACCGAGTTCAGTGTGACCAACATTCTGTTGCCAAGATACACAAAATCAGAATTTCCGAGTTTGAGTATCGGTGCCACCGAGTATGCCATCTGACTGTTTGTCACCTTTTCGGTGCCACCGAGTTCTATATATCGGTCTCACCAAGATTCAAACGTTCACCACTTTAGTGCTAATCGATACAACCGAGTTGTCCACTTCGGTGTCACCAAGTTTGCTCTTTTGTGTGTAAATGTTTGATTTTGAATGTTGCCTATATATACCCCTTAACCCACCTCTCATTCATGGGAGAAGCACTCAAAAAAGACATTTCATTTCCAGATCCATTTTCTGAGAGAGAACCACCTACTCATGTGTTGAGACCAAGATATTCCAATCCTGTCATTTGAATCTTGATCTCTAGCCTCCCCAAATTGCTTTCCACCAAATCAACCTCTCCTACCCATGCATATTCTGTGAGAGAGAGATTTGTGTTGAGGAGACTATCTTTAGAAGCACAAGAGCAAGGAGTTCATTGATCTACCACATCTATTACATTTTGGAGGGTCGTGCCTCCTAGATTGGTTAGGTGTCGCTCGGGAGCCTCCTACTTCGTGTTGTGGAGTTGAACCAAGATGTTTGTAAGGGCAAGGAGATCGCCTACTTCGTGAAGATCTACCATGAGTAAGGCTAATCCTCCATGGACGGAAGCCGTGGTGGAATAGACAAGGCCGCTTCTTTGTGGACCCTCCATGGGTGGAGCTCTCCGTGGACTCTCGCAACTGTTACCCTCCATGGGTTGAAGTCTCCACTAACATGGACGTATGATAGCGCCACCTATCAGAACCATGCCAAAAATCGCCGTGTCAACCCCTTGTGTTTGATCTCCTAAACTCTACTCCTTTACATGTGCAAAGTCTTTACTTTTCCGCTACCATATATATTGACTAGCATGTGCAGGGTGCTCTAGACTTGTTAGAACTTCTAGATTTCTACCCTCCTAGATATTGGTTTAGGCTAGAAATTTTATCTTGACAAGTAGTCTATTCGCCACCCCTCTAGACACATCTTCTATCGATCCCTCAGTTTGCTTAGTTTCTTCACAACAACAAGTAAAATCATATATTCTGCATAAATTCAAAGCATACCAACACAAAGTATTAATATGATGCCACAAGAGTTTCCCTTTTTTGAGATAAGTGGTGTCGCACATAATAAGAATGCTCATCTAATGATTTGCCCTCAACTAAACTAGTTGGGATTTCAGCACGAGCACATAGGGATCAAAGATGATCCAAGTAAAAAGCTTGAGTAGTTTGATAGATTTTTGGTGGTTATTCAACCTTCGGTAGGTACAACTATTTTTTTGGTATTTTGCTACCCATAAATAAATATAGAAAACAAGAACAAAATTAAAACTACTTACTGATAAAGCAAACAAGCACATACGAGAATATTCACCCCACACTATTGCTCCCCGACAACGGCACCTGAAAAAGGTCTTGATAACCCACAAGTGTAGGGGATCATTTGTAGCCTTTTTCATTAAGTAAGAGTGTCGAACGCAACGAGGAGCTAAAGGTCCAACAAATATGCCCTCAAGTTCTACCGACCACCGATACAACTCCACACACACTTAACGTTCGCTTTACCTAAAACAAGAATAAAACTAGAAGTATGTTGCAAGAAAATAAAGAGCAAGTAAATAAAAGTAGGGGCTTTTTAGTAGAAAGCTTTTTGTGAAACGCAAGAAAATGATTGTCCATAGGCAATTAAATATAACATGATATATACTTGAGGGAGAGGCATAAACTAACACACTTTCCATACTTGGATCATATGCACTTATGATTGGACGTCTAGGATGCATCCGCAACTACTAGAAATCATTAAGGTAAACCCAACCATAACATTAAAGATCAAGTCCTCTTTACTCCCATACGCTCACAACTCCCTTACTCGGGTGTAAGTTTTTGTCACTCTCGCCATCCACTATAAGCGAATCATGAACATATTGCAACCCTCGAGTGTGTATCCTTCACGTGTGCGCATCACAAAAGGCACCTTAGGACAACACCATATCAACACACAACTCATATCAACAACACCATATCACAATTAACCTGCAGCACAAAACCGATCTACTCAAACATCATAGGATAACCACATACCATTCGGAAATAGTATGTAGTGTTGACACCATGTTTAAGTAGAGACTTACACCACGAAAAGAGGTGTTACACCGCTGCATAGAGGGGGAGAGAGTTGGCGTTGACGGCGACAAGATTGTTTATGTAGATTTCCATCACGCTCCTTGCCCCAGCGGCACCCCGACACCACCGGGAGAGAGGGGGACAGAGCCCCCTCCTTCTTATTCTTCCTTGCCCCCCTAGATGGGAGGATAGTCCCCCCTCTGGTCCATGGCCTTCGTGGCGGCGGAGGGGCATGTCGAGATTGGATCTCCCTCTCTGTTTTCTTCTGTTTCGCGTTCCTATTTTCTGGCTCTTAACCATTTCTTAAATTCCCGAAGATCCTTAACTCCGGTCGGGCTGAAATTTTGAGGGGATTTTTTTTCATAAATTGGCTTTCTTGCACCCCGAAGAAGAGCCCCAACCGACTTAAGGGGTGACCACCAGATACCACCCTGCACGAGGGGGGCCCAGGCATGCCCTGGTGTCTAGTGGAGGTCCTGGGCCTCCGTTTGTGTTGATTTCGCCTCCCAAAAATCACATATATTTCAAAATAATTCTCCATAAATTTTAATCACGTTTGGACTTTGTTTGATATGGATATTTCACGAAACAAAAACATGCAACAAAACAAGAACTCACACTTGGCACTGGATCTATATGCTAGTCCAATAAATCATATAAAATATTGCCAAAATATATGTGAAAGTTTTATAATATTGGGATGGAACAATAAAAAATTATAGATACAACGAAGACGTTTCGGTAGTTAACAAATTACTGTTGGGCAATTGATAGAAAAGCGGATAGTTGTGAAATTTTCACGACAATGATCATGTGTATATAGGCATCATGTCCATAAACAAATAGGCCGACTCGTGCCTGCACCTATTACTATTACTCCACTCATCGACCGCTAGCGAGCATGCATCTAGAGTATTAGGTAAAAGAGAGTAATGCATGTAGAACGATGACGTGATGTAGAAAAAGCAAACTCAAGCAATATGAATAAACCCCATCGTGTTATCCTTAGTAGCAGCAACACAAATATGCATGTTGTCATCTTCTGTCACTGGTATATAGAAATTCACCAGGTTGAACCTACTACAACACACCTCTCTCACGAAGAAATATCAATCTAGTTGGCCAAACTATTTCAATAGGTCGTACGGAATTACAAAGCTATCATAATCATGCACATAAGAATCATATGAGATTTCAGAAAAGACTCAAATATTTATCATGAATAATCTGAACATAAACCCACAATTCATCGGATCCCAACAAACGCATCGCACAAAAGGACTATACCATGTTGATCAAAGCAAAGATGTGATGATCATTCTATTGAAGATCAAAATAGAGAAATATTGCCATCTAGGTACTCGCCATGGACCCGTAGGTCTGTCGTGAACTACTCACACATCATCATGAGGGCAGCAAGGTTGATGAACACGCCTTCTGTGGTCGATCCCCCCTCTGGCAGGGTGCTGGAACGGAGCTCCAGATGGCATCGCGTCGGAACAAAGACTTGCATCGGCGTAAAAAGTGTTTAAGGACTCCTTCCAGGGTTTTTGCAATATATGAGAATTTATAAGACACATAGCAAAGTCGGGAGGGCCTCGAGGGGCCCACAAACCATCAGAGTGCCCCCAGGCTGTGTTGTGTTGTCTTGTGGGGCCCTTGGGTGGCCCCCAGCCTTCTTCCGATAGTTGTTGGTCTTCTTTTGGTCTAGAAAATATCTCCAAAAGTTTCAGGTCAATTAGACTTCGTTTGTTATTGAAAACCTGAATAGTGAAAACATGCAAAAAACAAAAACTTGCTGTGGGCACTGGGTCTATAGGTTATATCTCAAAAATAATATAAATTGGTAAAAAGAATGATAACATATCAGCATGGAACAATAAAAAATTATAGATACATTGGAGACGTATCAAGCATCCCCAAGCTTAATTCCTGCTCGTCCTCGAGTAGGTAAATAATGAAAATAGAATTTTTGATGTGAGATGCTACCCATTATGTAACCTTATTCATGTATGCTCATTGAGAAATGATTAATTAACAAATATTAACATAGCAATACTTATAAGTATGAGCAACAAAATAATTAATCTTTCAAAGTATACGACCCTCAAAGATTGTTTTACCCACATTCATCTTATTATATTAGCAACGCATGGCTCCATCTTCACCACATTAATAAAAATGTCAAGCACCACGGTGCCTAAGTCACGCGATTGGATTGTACTTTTTCAATATGCATCAACTTTTTATTCTTCACGGAATACATGAGCGTGAACCATTGGACATAGCATATCGGGGGATAGAATATGGTGGTAGGTATCAAAGGGGAAAAAAGTGGAGAAGATAGTCTCACATCAACTAGGCGTACCAGAGGGCTATGGAGATGCCCGTCGATAGATATCGATGCAAGTAGTAGGGATTGCCATGCAAATGATGCACTAGAGCTACAAGTGTATGAAAGCTGAACTGAAGCTAAGTGGGGTGTCCATCCAACTTGCTTGCCCATGAAGACCTTCGGCATTTGAGGAAGCCCGTCATCGAAATATACAAGCCAAGTTTATGAAGATCGCTAAGCGGAAGCGTTGCTAGAACGCGGTTGATGCAGTCGTACTCGCAGCGATTCCGATCTAGTGCCAAACTACGGCACCTCCGCGTTCAACACACGTGCAGCCCGGTGATGTCTCCCGCACCTTGATCCAGCAAGGAGGAGGGAGAGGTTGGGGAAGAACTCCAGCAGCACGACGGCGTGGTGTCGATAGAGAGACGAGGTCTCTCGGCAGGGCTTCGCCAAGCACCGGCAGAGAGGAGGAGGAAGAGGGGCAGGGCTGCGCCGAGAGAGAGGGAAAACCGGGTGTCTCAATGGCTAAAACCCCTCTCTATTTATAGGAGGAGGGGAGGGGGTGCGCCACCCCTAGGGTTTCCCCTTAGGTGGTGCGGTAGCCACCAGATGGGAGGGGGGGCGGCGGCCAGGGCAGGGAAAGGGGGGGCGCACCCTAGGTGGGCCTTGGGCCTCACCTGCGCCTAGGGTTTCCCCCCTCCCCCCTTCTCTGGTTCGCATGGGCTGGGTGGGGGGCGCACCATCCCACCTAGGGGCTGGTTCCCTTCCCCACTTAGCCCATCTAGCCTCTCGAGGTCGTTGCCCCCCTTCGGTGGTCCCCCGGGGCCACCTCCGGTGGTCCCGGTGGTCCAGGTACATTACCGGTGATGCCCGAAACACTTCCGGTATCCGAAACCATCCGTCCTATATATCAATCTTTACCTCCGGACCATTCCGGAGCTCCTCGTGACGTCCGGGATCTCACTCGGGACTCCGAACAACTTTCGCTAACCCCGTATAGCAATTCCCTATAACCCTAGCGTCACCGAACCTTAAGTGTGTAGACCCTACGGGTTCGGGAGACAGGCAGACATGACCGAGACACCTCTCTGGCCAATAACCATCAGCGGGGTCTGGATACCCATGGTGGCTCCCACTTGCTCCACGATGATCTCATCGGATGAACCACGATGTCAAGGATTCAATCAATCCTGTATACGATTCGCTTTGTCTGTCGGTATAGAACTTGCCCGAGATTCGATCGTCGGTATACCTATACCTTGTTCAATCTCGTTACCGGTAAGTCTCTTTACTCGTTCCGTAGCACGTCATCGTGTGACTAACTCCTTAGTCACATTGAGCTCATGATGATGTTCTACCGAGTGGGCCCAGAGATACCTCTCCGTCACACGGAGTGACAAATCCCGATCTCGATTCGTACCAACCCAACAGACACTTTCGGAGGTACCCGTAGTGCACCTTTATAGTCACCCAGTTACGTTGTGACGTTTGATACACCCAAAGAACTCCTACGGTATCTGGGAGTTGCACAATATCACGGTCGAAGGAAAAGATACTTGACATTAGAAAAGCTTTAGCATACGAACAATACGATCTAGTGCTATGCTTAGTATTGGGTCGTGTCCATTACATCATTCTCCTAATGATGTGATCCCGTTATCAATGACATCCAATGCCCATGATCAGGAAACCATGATCATCTACTGACTAACGAGCTAGCCAACTAGAGGCTTGCTAGGGACACATTGTGATCTATTTATTCACACATGTATTACTGTTTCCTGTTAATACAATTATAGCATGAACAATAGACGATTATCATGAACAAGGAAATATGATAATAACCATTTTATTATTGCCTCTAGGGCATATTTCCAACAGTCTCCCACTTGCACTAGAGTCAATAATCTATTTACATTGTGATGTATCGAACACCCATAGCATTGTGGTGTTGATCATGTTTTGCTCGTGGAAGAGGTTTAGTCAATGGGTCTGCAATATTCAGATCCGTGTGTACTTTACAAATATCTATCACTCCACTCTAGACATGGTCCTGGATGGAGTTGTAGCGGCGTTTGATGTGCTTCGTCTTCCGGTGAAACCTGGGCTCCTTGGCTATGGCAATGGCCCCAGTGTTATCACAGAAGAGTGTCATTGGACCCGACGCGCTTGGAACCACTCCAAGGTCGGTGATGAGCTCCTTCATCCAAATTCCTTCTTGAGCTGCTTCTGAAGCAGCTATGTACTCCGCTTCACATGTAGATGCTGCCACGACTTCTTGCTTGCTGCTGCACCAGCTCACTGCCCCACCATTCAACACATATGCGTATCCGGTCTGTGACTTAGAGTCATCCGGATCTGTGTTGAAGCTAGCGTCGACGTAACCCTTTACGACGAGCTCTTCGTCAGCTCCATAAACGAGAAACATTTCCTTAGTCCTTTTCAGGTACTTAAGGATATTCTTGACCGCTGTCCAGTGTTCCATACCTGGATCACTTTGGTACCTCCCTACCAAACTTATAGCAAGGTTTATATCAGGTCTGGTACATAGCATGGCATACATTAGAGAGCCCACGGCTGAAGCGTAGGGGACAGAACTTATCTTCTCTCTATCTGCTGCCGTGGTCGGCGACTGAGTCTTACTCAATCTCATACCTTGCAAAACTGGCAAGAACCCTTTCTTTGAGTTTTCCATATTGAACTTGTTCAACATCTTGTCAAGGTATGTACTTTGCGAAAGACCTATGAGGCGTCTTGATCTATCTCTATAGATCTTGATGCCTAATATGTATGCAGCTTCTCCAAGGTCCTTCATTGAAAAACTCTTGTTCAAATAGGCCTTTATGCTCTCCAACATCTCTATATTATTCCCCATCAATAATATGTCATCCACATACAGTATGAGGAAAGCTACAGAGCTCCCACTCACTTTCTTGTACAAACAGGCTTCTCCATAAACCTGTATGAACCCAAACGCTTTAATCACCTCATTAAAGCGAATGTTCCAACTCCGAGATGCTTGCACCAGCCCATAGATGGAGCACTGGAGCTTGCACACTTTGTTAGCACCCTTAGGGTCGACAAAACCTTCTGGTTGCATCATATACAACTCTTCCTTAAAGTTTCCGTTGAGGAACGCTGTTTTGACGTCCATTTGCCAAATTTCATAATCATAAAAGGCGGCAATTGCTAACATGATTCGAACTGATTTTAGCTTCGCTACGGGAGAGAAAGTCTCTTCGTAGTCAACTCCTTGAATTTGTCGAAAACCCTTTGCGACAAGTCGAGCTTTGTAAACGGTTACATCACCGTTTGCATCAGTCTTCTTCTTGAAGATCCATTTATTTTCTATGGCTCGCCGGTCATCGGGCAAGTCCACCAAAGTCCATACTTTGTTCTCATACATGGATCCTATCTTGGATTTCATAGCCTCAAGCCATTTGTTGGAATCCGGGCCCGCCATCGCTTCTTCATAGTTCGAAGGTTCACCGTTGTCTAACAACATGATTTCCATCACAGGATTGCCGTACCACTCTGGTGCGGAGCGTGCCCTTGTAGACCTTCGCGGTTCAGTAGTAACTTGATCCGAAGCTTCATGATCATCATCATTAACTTCCTCTTCAGTCGGTGTAGGCGCCACAGGAACAACTTCCCGCGCTGCGCTACTATCCTGTTCGAGAGGGGGTGTAATTACCTCATCTTGTTCTACCTTCCTCCCACTTACTTCTTTCGAGAGAAACTCTTTCTCTAGAAAGGATCCGTTCTTGGCAACAAAGGTTTTACCTTCGGATCTAAGATAGAAGGTATACCCAATAGTTTCCTTAGGGTATCCTATGAATACGCATTTCTCCGCTTTGGGTTCGAGCTTTTATGGTTGAAGTTTCTTCACATATGCATCGCAGCCCCAAACTTTAAGAAACGACAACTTAGGTTTCTTGCCAAACCATAGTTCATACGGTGTCATCTCAACGGGTTTAGACGGTGCCCTATTTAAAGTGAATGCAGCAGTTTCTAATGCGTATCCCCAAAATGATAGCGGTAAGTCGGTAAGAGACATTGTAGATCCCACCATATCTAATAAAGTGCAATTACGACGTTCAGACACTCCGTTGCGTTGCGGTGTGCTAGGCGGCGTCAGTTGTGAAACGATTCCACACTTCCTTAGGTGTGTGCCAAACTCGTGACTCAAATATTCTCCTCCACGATCAGATCGTAGACATTTAATATTTTCTCTCACATTGATTCTTAACCTCACTCTGAAATTCCTTGAACTTTTCAAACGTCTCAGATTTGTGCTTCATCAAGTAGATATACCCATACATACTCAAATCATCGGTGAGAGTGAGAATATAACGATAACCACCGCGAGCTTCAACGTTCATTGGGCCACACACATCAGTATGTATTATTTCCAATAAGTCGGTTGCTCTCTCCATTATTCCTGAGAATGGAGTCTTAGTCATCTTGCCCATGAGGCACGGTTCGCATGTGTCAAATGATTCAAAGTCAAGAGACTCTAATAGTCCATCAGTATGGAGCTTCTTCATGCGCTTAACGCCGATATGACCAAGGCGGCAGTGCCACAAGTATGTGGGACTATCATTATCAACTTTACATCTTTTGGTACTCACACTATGAATATGTGTAACATCACGATCGAGATTCATCAAGAATAAACCATTCACCAGCGGAGCATGACCATAAAACATATCACTCATATAAATAGAACAACCATTATTCTATGACTTAAATGAGTAGCCGTCTCACATTAAGCAAGACCCTGATACAATGTTCATGCTTTAAGCTGGTACTAAATAAAAATTATTAAGGTTTAAAACTAATCCCGACGGTAGATGTAGAGGTAGCGTGCCGACGGCGATCACATCGACCTTTGAACCATTCCCGACGTGCATCGTCACCTCGTCCTTGGCCAGTCTCCGCTTATTCTGCAGTTCCTGCTTTGAGTTGCAAATGTGAGCAACAACACCGGTATCAAATACCCAGGAGCTACTATGAGCGCTGGTAAGGTACACATTAGTAACATGTATATCACATATACCTTTAACGTTGCCGGCCTTCTTGTCCGCTATGTATTTGGGGCAGTTCCGCTTCCAGTGACCTTTTCCCTTGCAATAGAAGCACTCAGTCTCAGGCTTGGGTCCATTCTTTTTCTTCTTCCCGGCATCTGGCTTACCGGGCGCGGCAACAGCTTTGCCATCTTTCTTAAACTCTTCTTACCCTTGCCCTTCTTGAAACTAGTGGTCTTGTTGACCATCAACACTTGATGCTCTTTCTTGATTTCTACTTCTGCAGACTTGAGCACCGAGTACAACTCGGGAATGGTCTTCTCCATCCCTTGCATGTTGTAGTTAAGCACAAAGCCTTTGTAGCTTGGTGGGAGAGACTGGAGGATTCTGTCAATTATAGCATCATCCGGAAGTTCGACTCCAAGTGAAGTGAGACGACCGTGTAACCTAGACATTTTGAGTATGTGCTCACTGACAGAACTGTTCTCCTCCATCTTACAGCTAAAGAACTTGTCGGAGACTTCATATCTCTCGACACGGGCATGAGCTTGAAAAACTAGCTTCAGCTCTTGGAACATCTCATATGCTCCGTGTTGCTCAAAACGCCTTTGGAGCCCCGTTTCTAAACTGTATAACATGCCACACCTAACCAGAGAGTAGTCATCACTCCGCGTTTGCCAGACGTTCAGAATGTCCTGGGCTGCTGCGGGAGCGGGAGGGTCACCTAGCGGCGCATCAAGGACATAAGCCTTTTTAGCTACTTCAAGGATGAGCTTCAAGTTGCGAACCCAGTCCGCATAGTTGCTACCATCATCTTTCAGCTTGTTTTTCTCTAGGAATGCATTGAAATTGAGGTTGACGTTGGCCATCTACAATATTTATGAAGACAACTTTTAGACTAAGTTCATGACAATTAAGTTCATTTAATCAAATTAAGTATGAACTCCCACTTAAATCGACATCCCTCTAGTCATCTAAGTGATACATGATCCATGTTGACTAACCCGTGTCCGATCATCACTGAGACGGACTAGTCACCATGGTGAGCAACTCCATGCTGATCGTATTCAACCATATGACTCATGTTGGACCTTTCGGTCTCTTGTATTCGAGGTCATGTCTGTACATGCTAAGCTCGTCGAGTCAACCTAGGTGTTTCGCGTGTGTAAATCTGGCTTACACCCGTTGTATGCGAACGTTAGAATCTATCACACCCGATCATCACGTGGTGCTGCGAGACAACGAACCTTCGCAACGGTGCACACTTAGGGGAATACGTTCTCGAAATTTTGAGAGGGATCATCTTATTATGCTACTGTCGTTCTAAGAAATAAGATGTAAAACATGATAAACATCACAATGCAATCATATAGTGACATGATATGGCCATTATCATCTTCGCCCTTTCGATCTCCATATTCAGGCATCGCATGATCATCATCATCACCGGCGTGACACCATGATATCCATCATCATGATCTCCATCATCGTGTCTCCGTGAAGTCGTCACGCCAACTACTACTATCACTACTACTATAGCTAACCGTTAGCAATGAAGTAAAAGTAGTAAGCACATGGCGTTGCATCTCATACAATAAATTAAGACAACTCCTATGGCTCCTGTCGGTTGTCATACTCATCGACATGCAAGTCGTGAAACCTATTACAATAACATGATCATCTCATACATCATACATGCAACATCACAACTTTGGCCATATCACATCACATGTCAAACCCTGCAAAAACAAGTTAGACGTCCTCTAATTGTTGTTGCAAGTTTACGTGGCTGATTTGGGTTTCTAGCAAGAACGCCTTCTTACCTACGTGACAGCCACAACGATGATATGCCAAAGCTATTTACCCTTCATAAGGACCCTTTTCATCAAATCCAATCCGACTAGAGTAGGAGAGACAAACACCCGCTAGCCACCTTTATGCACGGTGTGCATGTCTGTCGGTGGAACCAGTCTCACGTAAGCGTACGTGTAAAGTCGGTCCGGGCCGCTTCATCCCACAATACCGTCGGAAAAGAATAAGACTAGTAGCGGCAAGCAAATTGACAAATCATCGCCCACAAGTTTTGTGTTCTACTCGTGCATAGAATCTACGCATAGAAAACCTGGCTCTGATGCCACTTTTGGGTAACGTAGCATAAATTCAAAATTTTCCTACGCATATTCAGATCTTCCTATGGAGAGACCAGCAACGAGAGAGGGGTAAGAGCATCTTCATACCATGGAAGATCGCTAAGCGGAAGCGTTTCTAGAACGCGGTTGATGGAGTCGTACTCGCAGCGATTCGATCTAGTGCCAAACTACGACACCTCCGCGTTCAACAAACGTGCAGCCCGGTGATGTCTCCCGCACCTTGATCCAGCAAGGAGGAGGGAGAGGTTGGGGAAGAACTCCAGCAGCACGACGGTGTGGTGTCGATGGAGAGACGAGGTCTCCCGGGAGGGCTTCGCCAAGCACCGACAGAGAGGAGGAGGAAGAGGGGCAGGGCTGCGCCGAGAGAGAGGGAAAACCGTGTGTCTCAATGGCCAAAACCCCTCTCTATTTATAGGAGGAGGGGAGGGGGGTGCACCACCTCTAGGGTTTCCCCTTAGGTGGTGCGGCAGCCACCAGATGGGAGGGGGGGCGGCGGCCAGGGCAGGGAAAGGGGGGCGCACCCTAGGTGGGCCTTGGGCCTCACCTGCGCCTAGGGTTTCCCCCCTCCCCCCTTCTCTGGTGCGCATGGGCTGGGTGGGAGGCGCACCAGCCCACCTAGGGGCTGGTTCCCTTCCCCACTTAGCCCATCTAGTCTCCCGAGGTCGTTGCCCCCCTTCGGTAGTCCCCCGGGGCCACCTCCGGTGGTCCCGGTGGTCCCGGTACATTACCGGTGATGCCCGAAACACTTCCGGTATCCGAAACCATCCGTCCTATATATCAATCTTTACCTCCGGACCATTCCAGAGCTCCTCGTGACGTCCGGGATCTCATCCGGGACTCCTAACAACTTTCGGTAACCCCGTATAGCAATTCCCTATAACCCTAGCGTCACCGAACCTTAAGTGTGTAGACCCTACGGGTTCGGGAGACAGGCAGACATGACCGAGACACCTCTCTGGCCAATAACCATCAGCGGGGTCTGGATACCCATGGTGGCTCCCACTTGCTCCACGATGATCTCATCGAATGAACCACGATGTCAAGGATTCAATCAATCCCGTATACGATTCCCTTTGTTTGTCGGTATAGAACTTGCCCGACATTCGATCGTCGGTATACCTATACCTTGTTCAATCTCGTTACCGGTAAGTCTCTTTAATCGTTCCATAGCACATCATCGTGTGACTATCTCCTTAGTCACATTGAGCTCATGATGATGTTCTACAGAGTGGGCCCAGAGATACCTCTCCGTCACACGGAGTGACAAATCCCGATCTCGATTCGTACCAACCCAACAGACACTTTCGGAGGTACCCGTAGTGCACCTTTATAGTCACCCAGTTACGTTGTGACGTTTGATACACCCAAAGAACTCCTAGGGTATCCGGGAGTTGCACAATCTCATGGTCGAAGGAAAAGATACTTGACATTAGAAAAGCTTTAGCATAAGAACAGTATGATCTAGTGCTATGCTTAGTATTGGGTCTTGTCCATCACATCATTCTCGTAATGATGTGATCCCGTTATCAATGACATCCAATGCCCATGATCAGGAAACCATGATCATCTACTGACTAACGAGCTAGCCAACTAGAGGCTTGCTAGGGACACATTGTGATCTATTTATTCACACATGTATTACTGTTTCCTGTTAATACAATTATAGCATGAACAATAGACGATTATCATGAACAAGGAAATATGATAATAACCATTTTATTATTGCCTCTAGGGCATATTTCCAACATAGCGGGACCTGGATGCCCATATTGGATCCTACATATTCTCTGAAGATCTTATCAGTTGAACCTCAGTGTCAAGGATTCATAGAATCCCGTATGTCATTCCCTTTGTCCTTCGGTATGTTACTTGCCCGAGATTCGATCGTCGGTATCTGCATACCTATTTCAATCTCGTTACCGGCAAGTATCTTTACTCGTTCCGTAATACAAGATACCATGACTTACACTTAGTCACATTGCTTGCAAGGCTTCTGTGTGATGTTGCATTATAGAGTGGGCCCCGAGATACCTCTCCGTCACACGGAGTGACAAATCACAGTCTTGATCCATACTAACTCAATGGACACCTTCGGAGATACCTGTAGAGCACCTTTATAGTCACCCAGTTACGTTGTGACGTTTGATGCACACAAGGTATTCCTTCGGTGCCACATAAATACTTGACACGCAGAAAACAATAGCAATAAAATGACACGATCAATATGCTACGTTCATAATTTGGGTCTAGTCCATCACATGATTCTCCTAATGATGTGATCCAGTTATAAAGTGACACCACTTGCACATAGCCAGAAAACATTGACTATCCTTGATCAACTGGCTAGCCAACTAGAGGCTTGCTAGGGACATTGTTTTGTCTATGTATCCACACATGTATCTATGTTTTCATTCAATACAATTATAGCATGGATAATAAACGATTATCTTTAAACAGGAAATATAATAATAACTATTTATCATTGCCTCTAGGGCATATTTCCAACAGTCTCCCACTTGCACTGGAGTCAATAATCTAGTCCTCATATCGCCATGCGATTTACATTGTAATAAATGGAACACCCATATAGTTCTGGTGTTGATCATGTTTTGCCCGTGGAAGAGGTTTAGTCAGCGGGTCTGCTACATTCAGATCTGTGTGCACTTTGCAAATATTCACGTCCTTTCCTTCGACGTAGTCGCGGATGAGGTTGAAGCATCGTTTGATGTGTCTGGTCTTCTTGTGAAATCTTGGTTGCTATGCTAAGTCAATGGCACCAGTGTTTTCACATAACAGAGTTAATGGATTTAGTGCGCTCGGCACAACTCCAAGATCTGTCATGCACTGCTGCATCCACACACCCTCCTTTGCTGCCTCCGAGACAGCCATGTACTTCGCTTCACATGAATCTGCTACGACGCTCTGCTTGGAACTGCACCAGCTTATTGTGCCCCCATTGAGAATAAATATGTATCCAATTTGCTTCTTAGAGTCATCCGGATCGGTGTCAAAACTTGCGTCCATGTAACCTTTTACGACGAGCTCGTCACCTCCATAAACGAGAAACATTTCCTTAGTCCTTTTCAGGTGCTTCAGAATATTCTTGACCGCCGTCTAGTGATCCACTCCTGGATTACTCTGAAACCTGCCTGCCATACTTATGGCCAAGCTGACGTCTGGTCTAGTGCACATCATTGCATACATGATAGAACCTACGGCTGAAGCATAGGGGACGAAACTCATTTGTTCTCTATCTTCCGCAGTTGCTGGGCACTAAGTCTTACTCAATTTTATACCTTGTAATACTGTCAAGAACACTTTCTTGGACTGATCCATTTTGAAGTTCTTCAAAACTTTATCAAGGTATGTGCTTTGTGAAAGTCCTATCAGGCATCTCGATCTATCCCTATAGATCTTAATGCCTAGAATGTAAGCAGCTTCTCCTAGGTCCTTGATAGAGAAACTTTTATTCAAGTAATCCTTTATGCTCTCCAAAAGCTCCATGTTGTTTCCAATCAGCAATATGTCATCCACATATAATATTAGAAACGCCACAAAGCTCCCACTCACTTTCTTGTAAATACAAGATTCTCCAAACACTTGTATAAACCCAAATGCTTTGATCACCTCATCAAAGCGCTTATTCCAACTCCGAGATGCTTGCACCAATCCGTAAATGGATTACTGGAGCTTGCATACTTTGTTAGCATTCTTTGGATCGACAAAACCTTCGGGTTGCATCATATACAACTCTTCCTTTAGAAAACCGTTAAGGAACGTCGTTTCGACATCCATCTTCCAGATTTCATAATCGTAAAAGGAAGCTATTTCTAACATGATTTGGATGGACTTAAGCATCGCTACCGGTGAGAATGTCTCATCCTAGTCAACTCCTTGAACTTGTGAAAACCCCTTTGCCACAAGTCGAGCTTTTATAAACGGTCACATTACCATCTGCGTCCGTCTTCTTCTTAAAGATCCATTTGTTCTGAATAGCCTTGTGTTCTTCAGGTAGTACTTCCAAAGTCCACACTTTGTTCTCGTACATGGATCCTATCTCGGACTTCATGTACTCCAGCCATTTGTTGGAATCCGGGCCCACCATTGCTTCTTCATAATTCGCAGGTTCATTGTTGTCTAACAACATAATTGATAAGACAGGATTACCGTACCACTCAGGAGCAGTACGTGATCTTGTCGACCTGTGAGGTCTGATAGAACTTGATCCGAAGTTTCATGATCATCATCATCAACTTCCTCCCAACCGGCGTCACAACGATAGGGGTTTCCCCTTGCCCTGCGCCACCATCTAGAGAGATTAGAGGTTCGACAACCTCATCAAGTTCTATCTTCCTCCCACTCAATTCTTTCGAGAGAAACTCCTTCTGAAGAAAAGCTCTGTTTTTAGCAACAAAAACTTTGCCCTTGGATTTGAGATAGAAGGTATACCCAACTATCTCTTTTGGGTAACCTATGAAGACGCACTTTTCCACTTTGGGTTCTAGCTTTCCAGGCTGAAGCTTTTTGACATAAGCATCACATCTCCAAACTTTAAAAAACGACAATTTTGGTCTTTTGCCATACCACAGTTCGTATGGTGTCGTCTCAACGGATTTTGATGGTGCCCTATTTAAAGTGAATGCAGCTGTCTCTAATGCATAACCCCAAAACTATAACGGCAAATCGGTAACAGACATCATAGATCGCAGCATCTCTAATAAAGTACGATTATGACGTTCGGACACACCATTACGCTGTGGTGTTCCACGCGGTGTTAACTGTGAAACAATTCCACATTGTATTAAGTGAGCACCAAACTCGAAACTCAGATATTCACCCCCAAGATCAGACCGTAGGAACTCGATCTTCTTGTTATGATGATTTTCAACTTCACTCTGAAATTGCTTGAACTTCTCAAATGTTTCAGACTTGTGCTTCATCAAGTAGACATAACCATATCTACTCAAATCGTCAGTGAAGGTGAGAAAATAACGATATCCGCCGCGCGCCTCCACACTCATCGGACCGCATACATCGGTGTGTATGATTTCCAATAAGTCACTTGCACGCTCCATTGTTCCGGAGAACTGAGTCTTAGTCATCTTGCCCATGAGGCATGGTTCACACGTGTCAACTAAATCAAAGATAAGTGACTCCAAAATTACATCGCAATGGAGTTTCTTCATGCACTTTACACCAATATGACCTAAGCGGCAGTGCCACAAAAACATGGCGCTGTCATTGTTAACTCTAACTCTTTTGGTCTCAGTGTTATGTATATGTGTATTATCGCTATCAAGATTCAATATGAACAATCCTCTCACATTGGGTGCATGACCATAAAAGATATTACTCATAGAAATAGAACAATCATTATTCTCTAACTTAAACGAGTAACCGTCTCGCAATAAACAAGATCCAGATATAATGTTCATCCTTACCGCACGCGCTAAATAACAATTATTTAACTTCATAACTAATCCTGATGGTAACTGAAGTGAAAATGTGCCAACGGCGATTGCACCAACCTTGGAACCATGTCCCATTCGCATCGTCACTTCATCCTTCGCCAGCCTTCGCTTATTCCGTAGTTCCTGTTTCGAGTTGCGAATATGATCAACAAAACCGGTATCGAATACCCAGACACTACTACGAGAGCGGGTTAAGTACACATCAATAACATTATATCGAATATACCTGATTTTTTCCTTGGCCGCCTTCTTATCAGCCAAATACTTGGGGCAGTTGCGCTTCCAGTGACCCATACCGCAGGCGCTTCGTCGGATTGGCAACAGGCTTGCTGCTCTTCTTAGAATTACCCTTCTTTTCTTTGCCGTTTCTCTTGAAACTAGTGGTCTTATTCACCATCAACACTTGATGCTCTTTACGGAGTTCTCACTCTGCGACTTTCAGCATCGCGAATTACTCGCCAGGTGACTTGTTCATCCCTTGCATGTTATAGTTCAACACAAAGCTCTTGTAGCTTGGTGGCAGTGATTGAAGAATTCTGTCAGTGATAGCCTCTTGTGGGAGTTCAATCCCCAGCTCAGCTAGACGGTTTGAGTACGTAGACATTTTGAGCACATGTTCGCTGGCAGACGAATTCTCCTCCATCTTGCAAGCATAGAATTTATCGGAGGTCTCATACCTCTCGATCCGGGCGTTCTTCTGAAAGATAAACTTCAACTCCCAGAACATCTCAAATGCTCCATCACGCTCAAAGAGACGTTGAAGTCCTAGCTCTAAGCCATACAAGACTGCACATTGAACTACTAAGTAGTCCTCCTTACGTGTTAACCAAGCGTTCTTAACATCTTGATCAACCGTAGCGGGTGGTTCATCTCCTAGCGCAACATTAAGGACATAATCCTTCTTCCCAGATTGCAGGAGCAACTTAAGATTACGAGCCCAGTCTACAAAGTTGCTTCCATCATCTTTCAACTTAGCTTTCTCTAGGAACGTATTAAAATTCAGGGTGACTGTCGCGTGAGCAATTGATCTACAACACAAATATTTCAAAGTGGACTTAGACTATGTTCAAGATAATTAGAGTTTAACTAATCAAATTATTTGCAAAACTCCCACTCAAAAAGTACATCTCTCTAGTCATTTGAGTGGTACAAGATCCAAATTCACTGACTCAAGTCCGATCATCACGTGAGTTGAGAATAGTTTAAGTGATAAGCATCTCTATGCTAATTGTCGGGGATATACCCCGCGGTATAACCCCGGCAGACGGTTCACAACAATCTGTTTGTAAGCTGCCCGGGTCTCAGCAATCTATTTGTATGCAGCCCAGTTGTTAGTAGCCGAGTTGTAAGCAGCCTGGTCGTAAGCAGCCCGGTCATAAGCAGCCCGGTCGTAAGCCGCCCGGGGACTCAGCAATCTATTTGTAAGTCGCCCGGGACTCAGCAATCTGTTTGTAAGCAGCCCAGTTGTAAGCAGCCCGGTCGTAAGCAGCCCGGTCGTAAGCCGCCCGGGGACTCATCAGTCTGTTCGTAAGTCGCCCGGGACTCAGCAATCCGTTTGTAAGTATCCCGGGACTCAACAATCGTTTGTAAGTCGCCCGGGACTCAACAATCCGTTCGTAAGTCGCCCGGACTCAGAAGCCCACGAAGAGAAGCCCGTGATGGAGAGTCATAATATGCTAAGCCTAAATCCGGCTTCGACTCTATATGTAACTCGCCACTTCAGCTTATATAAGGAGGGGCGAGACGCCCCAATGGGGTTGGTTTTTTTGGAGGTCTCAATAGCAGCCCGGTCGTAAGCAGCCCGCTCGTAAGCAGCTCGGTCGTAAGCCGCCCGGGGACTCATCAATCTGTTCGTAAGTCGCCCGGGACTCAGCAATCCGTTTGTATGTAGCCCGGGACTCGGCAATCGTTTGTAAGTCGCCCGGGACTCAACAATCCGTTCATAAGTCGCCCGGACTCAGAAGCCCACGAAGAGAAGCCCGTGATGGAGAGTCATAATATGCTAAGCCTAAATCCGGCTTGGACTCTATATGTAACTAGCCCCTTCAGCTTATATAAGGAGGGGCGAGACGCCCCAATGGGGTTGGGTTTTTTTGGAGGTCTCAATAGACAGATTCATAGCTTAGGTCTAGACAAGACAAATCATGAGATAGACATATTAGACACCCACGAGATTAGAGGTGCCGAGTCTGCACCCTTGTAATCGAGATCATCATCTTCATCAATGAAACACAAGCAAGACGTAGGCTTTACCTCCGTCGGAGGGGCCGAACCTGGGTAAGCTCGCGTCTCTCGATTCCGACCAACCCCTTCAAGCCGCCACATGGTTGTGATAGTCTCACACCGAAGTCCTTGTACGAGGACATCTGCCTTGACAAAACCACGACAGTTGGCGCCCACCGTGGGGCTGATCGCACGGTGGTTTTTGTGTTCTTGGAGGGATCTTTTTTGGGATCGAGAAGCTTTTAATTTTCCAGAAGGAGATGAGTCGGTCCGAAAGCATCTATTTCAACTCCAATCTTACAAAGGGATCCGCCAAACTTCAACTTTCATCTTTGCTCGAGCACGTGGTCTAAGCCGGCGGAATCAGGATCCATCCTCTACAAACGATGTCTGTTTCAACCTTGCTGCTCGATGGAGAGACAAAAAAATCTACGTCGACCCTGCTTTTTCATTAGCAGTAGACCGGGTCTCACGAAAGCTAGCATCAACACAACACGCATCGGATCTAGGATTTTTTCACGATTTTGATCCATGGGATGAAAGTATTGCACGGAATGAACTCTGATTGAAACCATTTCACGATCTGACCTTTTTTGAAACGCCAGAGCCCGTGGCGTTGCAGACACACATAGAAACGACAGTCTAATGTGGCGTTGCAGACCCACTCAAACGCCGGTCTAATGTGGCGTTGTAGACCCACTCAAACGCCAGTCTAATGTGGCGTTGCAGGCCACGCGTGAAATGCCATGGTCCATGGCATTTCAGCAGTACACATGTTGCTGGCAGCATGCCGTGGGCTGGCTGGATGTCATCGTTGCGTTCCATAGTGGGTCTGCAACGCCAGCACTGTTGGCGTTTCACAATGGGCCTGCAACGCCACATTAGACTGGCGTTGCAAGAAAGAAAAAACGCCACGGTAGACAGGCGTGTCACTGTTCGGCAGCAACTGAAAAGGATCGATATGGACCTAGAGGGGGGGTGAATAGGTACAAATCCAAATTTTAATAATTACTTAGCAATTTTAGGCAAAAGTGCGGAATATGAGTGTAGGCCTAATAATTGCTACGACAAGGAGTAAGCTATTTAGAGTGAAGTAAGACAAGCGGTAAACAATAATCAAATACAAGTACGTAATAAGGATTAACACAAGTAGAGAGTTAGGGTTAGGAATAACCGAAACTCCAAGAGAGACAAGGATGTATCCCGATGTTCACTTCCTTGGAGGGACGCTACGTCACCGTTAGAGGGGCGGATATTACCACGAAGGCACACCAACGCCATGAAGGCTCACCCTATTCTCCCTTTGAGATAACTCCACGAAGGCGTTTCTCACCCACTAGTGGTAAGCCTTGAGGTGGCTTCCAAACCTTCACATACTTTCCGGGGGAAATCACAATGGTTTGATTCCTCTCCGAAGACTCCTACCGCCTAGGAGTCTCCAACCTCCAAGAGTAACAAGATCACGGGGATTGCTCAAAACTTGCTCAAATCACAAATCACTTTGGTGGGAAGGAGTAGAGGGAGACGATCTATCTTTTGATTGGAACAACACTCAAAGGGACTCACAAATGCTCTTCGGATCTAGGATTTGGTGTAGACAAGAGTGAGTGAGAAGAAAGGTGCTCTTGGATGTATTCTAGCTGTGTTGAGCACTCTTTCACGAGGTGGGCGAAGAGTATATATAGTGGGGAGTGAGAAACAACTGTTGGGGACACTTTAAGTCACACAGGGTCCGGACGTCCGACAGTTGCCGGATGTCCGGGCGTCCACGAGGGGTCGGACGTCCAACAGGGGTCGGTCGTCCGAGGCCTGTAGATATGACTCAAAATACTATGAATTGAACAGCGACCGGACGTTCGGAGAAGACCGGAAATCCGAGTTATTCGACTCAACTTCTTCTGGTGGGAGGTTCCGGATTTCCGAAGGGGAACGGACGTCCGGCCCTCGGACGTCCGGAGAGAGCCGGAAATCCGAGTTATAGAGCTCATGTTCTTCTGGTGCAGGGCTCCGGATTTCCGAGGCTGGTCGGACGTCCGGCCCTCGGATGTCCAAAGGGAGCCGGAAATCCGAGTTATATGACTCACAAACTTCTGGTGGAGGGCTCCGGATGTCCGAAGCCTGCCGGTCGTCTGACCGGACGTCCGAGGCAATAGACCTGTTTTGAGATAAGAACAGAGTGGAGAATATGTGGTATTGGGTATGACAGTGAAGATGTGGGACGAGCAAGTTCATCACAAAACCTGTGATCCCCTCTTAATAGTGCGGGATCCCTATACTCAATATCAGTAAACTCAAAAGAATAGTCTACATCATCTTTTCTTAATCCCGAGCCTTCCCGAAATATAAATCCCGATCTTCTCAGACCACCTTTGGCACATAATTCTCAATCTACTAAAGTACTTGCCATCCTCAGATACACTCAACAAATAGGATTACTTTCCTATGTATGTGTTGTCATTAACACCAAAAGTCGATTAGGGGCATAGCATGCACTTTCAATCTCCCCCTTTTTGGTAGTTGATGACAACATATACATAGGTCTCAAAAAGATTTAACATACATTATAGTCTAGGAGATATTTAGTTACGGAGCTCCCCCTTAGTATATGCATGATAAAATATCAAAGCTCCCCTTTAATGTGTTTATCGAACATATAATGGATCAACATGTAAAGATAATAGATCATCATAGAAAGACAATAGATCATCATAGAAGTAGTGGTGCAAAACATAATAGTCTATGATGATATCATAGCAATCCATAGCAATCACAATCATTCATAAGTAGCCATACATGAGTTTATCCATTACATTAAATCTCCAAAGACTAAAAACTACGATACATTACTCCCCCTTTGGCACCAAGTACCAAAAAGGGAGGCACCAACAGCACCAACCACGCTCAGAGCTCATCAGCATCATCATCAGGCAAGCCACTGCCACCAGCCTCGTCAAGGAAATCAGCCCACTCAGGACCAGATGGGAAGCCAAAGTCAGTAGGAGGAGCAGCAGGAGGGGCCTCATCATCACTCACATCAAGAGCGCCCGAGGCTCTCAGACGAGCCTTGAGGGCATTCTTGGAGGAGACTAAGCGAGAAACCACATCATGGGTTTGACCACACTGGAAAGAGACGGCCTTCATCATAGCAGAATGTGCCTTGCCAAGGAATTTGGCAATGCGACCGAGAGGAGCGGAGCTAGATGAGGGGGTGGCTGACCGGGCAGCAGTGCGGCGAGTGGATGTGGAGGATGAGGGGGTTTTCTTGGGAGCATAGTTATCCGCCATGTGAGCGGGAATGACCCACTTGCAATGTGTGTGAGTGACAGCCATAGAGAAATCAGCAAGATGGTTAATAAGAGCCTGGATGAAGGGGGCATGAGGAAAGGCTCGCTTGTACTGAAAGCTAGCAAGCCGAATCTCATGCCAGAGAAAATGAGGCACATTAATTTTGCTCTTGGGGTGCTCGTACAAGTGAGACATGATGTCAATACAATAGCCACTGCAAGAACCCTTATCACCCATCTTGGGATAGATGGTGCGGATGAGACACTGAAAAATGATGAAGTAAGGTGAGTGCCAGATTGATACCTGGTTAAGGTCCTTCATGCGTTCATCCGCATCAAGCTCACTTAGTGGTTTGAGAAGATACCCACACGCCTCAATGGACTTAGGCGCATGGTTAGGATCATCCCTATGTATGTTGAAGCCGGAGTTGGGGAAACCAAGTGCGGCAACAAATGTATCGTAAGTAGCTGTGAAGCAAACGTCGAAGGTGATCCAGCTGACAGTGTGGTTTGGAGCAAAGTAGCATGTGGCATAGAACTGGTGAATGGCAGTAGCATTAAAATCGCGATGAAAAGCAAACGGGGCGGCAAGCCCCGATGCCTCAATAAGCTCAATGGCACCCGGGTATTTCGCCGGGTGCATGCGAATATGCTCAAGATCTATGTAGAGATGAACAGACAGACCCTTAGGAACTATGACTGTAGTAAAAATGTCCGCCTGGACGTGTGTCCGGAAACGTGAGTCCGTAGAGTCATGTACGACAGCGTATTGATCAATGTCGCGGCGGAAAGTGAGGTATGACGACTTGGCAAGTGTGGTGAAGTTCGTGATTGCACGACCTAAGGTAGCAGGGGGTTCTAGTGAGATGCGACGAGCTTCACCTGCGGGCTGGGCAGGAGGAGGTGGTGGCATGTAGGACGCCCTGCGAGTCCTGGGCTTTGGCTTGGACCTCAGATCGGCGTGCTGGTCAGCAAAGTCCTCGGCGAAAAGCTCCTCCTCGAAGTCGGGGTCATCACCATCAGACGACGAGGGGAGTTTGGAGACGGAGAACGCCGGGCCGGAGAACGCCGGGCAGTCCGTTTGAAGGGATGGCGTGGCCCATCCGAGTCCGACCCCGTGCTAGGAGGGGCGCGAGATGATGAGCCAGCCATGTTCTTCCGAGCGGTGTGCTTGGTCTTCGGCATGGTGCACAATATCCTACGCGGATGAAAAAAATCCCAAATAAGGAACGAACATGGAGACTTGGGAGAGAGAGGGAACCAAAACAAACGCGAAGGGAACGGAGGAGCAACCTATAGATGGATCCCGCGAAGGAAGAGGAGGAATAATAGGAGGATCCGCGGAGGAGATTGGCCCGATCTCGAGTCTGGCGGCGTTGGCGGGAGCTCCTGGAGCTGGCGGCGGCGGATGTAGGGGAGAAAAGGGGCGCGTGAGGGCTAGGGCAAAGCCCAGCCCCGCGCCCAGCTATTTATAGGCCCGATGCGTCGGACGCCCGACAGTCGTCGGACGTCCAGAGGGGATTGTGGCGTCGTACGACCGACATTGGTCGAACGACCGGAAGGGGATTTGCCGCCTGACGTCCGAGACATGTCGGACGTCCGAGAAGGAGGAGGAGGCAGAGGCTGATTCTGGATTTTTTTGATGATGAGATGATGACTTGCATGGTTTCTCACAAAAAGTACGAACATAGTTGCCTACAAGCATTACATGTACTACTTGGAGACAGAAATTGATTTATGCGTACTTTGTAAGCTTAAAAACAGAAAATTAAGACTCACTCCCCCTAAATGCATGCTCACATCAAGACACAAACATAATGTGAGTGTGTGTATGTGTGCAAGGTTTCAAGATATGTTGTCAAGATCCAAGATACCAAGTTCACGCCTAAGTTGACAGAACCTAGCTACGCTAAGTGGCTTGGTGAAAATGTCGGCTAACTGCATGTCGGTACCAACATGGGTAATATCAATGTCACCCTTTTGCACATGGTCTCTCAAGAAATGATACCTAATATCAATATGTTTTGTGCGAGGGTGGTCAATGGGGTTCTCGGAGATCTTTATGGCACTTTCATTATCACAGAGAAGAGGAACATGTCGATACGTGATACCATAATCCTTTAGTGTTTGCCTCATCCATAGCAGTTGGCTTGCACAGCTTGCGGCTGCAATATATTCGGCCTCGGCCGTGGAGAGAGAAACACAGTTCTGCTTTTTCGAGGACCAACTTACCAAGGAGCGTCCAAGAAACTGACATGCACCGGAAGTGGATTTCCGTCCCACTTTGTCACCGGTCCAATCCGCATCGGAATACCCAATAAGATCAAACTTTGCATCCTTAGGATACCATAAGCCTAACTTTGGGGTGTGAACAAGGTATCTAAGAATATGCTTAACCGCCATGTGATGGCTTTCCCTAGGGGAAGCTTGAAATCTAGCACATATGCCTACACTTAACATGATGTCCGGTCTAGATGCGCAAAGATAAAGTAGCGAACCAATCATGGAGCGGTAAGTAGATGGGTCAAAAGGAATACCGTTTGTGTCTTCATTTGGAACTACATCGGTGGCCATGGGTGTCCTCATTGGTTTAGCATTTGTCATATCAAATTTTTCAAGAATGTCCTTGAGGTACTTAGTTTGAGACAAGAAAATCCCTTCTTGAAATTGTTGTATTTGAAAACCAAGAAAGAACTTCAAGTCCGTGTTGAGTGACATCTCAAAGGTCTTAGTCATGGAAGCCGCAAACTTCTTGCATAAATGGATGTAGGGGAACCAAAAATGATGTCATCTACATAGATTTGGCATAAGATCAAATCACCATTTTCCCTCTTAGTAAAAAGACTTGGATCTATCACCCCCACCACAAAGCCATCATCGAGTAGGAGCTTCTTAAGATGATCGTACCAAGCACGGGGTGCTTGTTTGAGGCCATACAGAGCCTTGTGAAGTTTATATACATGGTCTTTGTGGTGAGGGTCAACAAACCCAGGTGGTTGTGATACATATACCTCTTCTTGTAGAGGACCGTTAAGAAAAGCACTTTTCACATCCATTTGATGCAAAGTAAAACCATTGAAAGCAGCATAGGCCAATAAAATGCGAATGGACTCAAGACGAGCAACAGGGGTGAAAGTTTCACCAAAGTCCAAGCCTTCAACTTGGGAGTACCCCTGTGCTACTAACCTTGCCTTGTTGCGTAGGACAGTCCTGTTCTCATCTTCCTTGTTCTCGAAAATCCATTTAGTTCCAATGACATTACGTTCCTCAGTTGGTCGTTCTACCAATGACCACACTTCGTTGCGTGTAAAACTGTTTAGCTCCTCTTGCATAGCAAGGAGCCAGTCATTGTCACACAATGCATCCTGAACCCTCTGTGGCACGGTACTAGATACAAACGAAAAGTGAGCACAAAAGTTTGTTAATTGTTTACGAGTCACTCTACCTTCCGACATGCCGGTGAGGATTTGATCAATATCAACACGACCGGCCACACGTGGCATGATGGAGGTCAAGGTTTCACGAGGTTCGACTTCGTTTCCATCATCAACGTCCTCAACATATGGATCATTTATGTGCGGGGGAAGATATTCCTCTTCGCGTTGCACCTGTTGAGGTTCATCATCAAACATACCCATACTTTGGTCTACCTCTTGAAGATCAACTTGTTCTTGAGTGTGATCAGGGTGAGAGACATGTTCTCCCACTTGATCCTCAACAACTGGCATGATGTGTGTGCTAGTATCTTGTGGAGGTACGGGCAGTGAACTGTCTTGAGGATGAGAAATACTCTCATCATCTTCATCATCATCATGGGGTCTTTGTTCCATGGGAAGAAGTGCACCTACACCCATGTTTAAGATATCTTGTGGGGAGTCTTCTTCACCTGCATCATTTAGATCAACTTGCTCCCCATGGGAGCGGTTAAATTCATCAAACGTCACGTCACAGGTTTCTATAACACATCCAGTGGATTTGTTGTAGACTCTGTAGGCGTGAGAGTTTGACCCATAGCCAACAAAAATCCCTTCAGTTGTTTTGGATTGAAATTTTCCTAACAGTTCCCGTTTGTTGAGGATGAAACACTTGCATCCAAACACACAAAAGTACTTAACATTGGGCTTGTTCCCAGTTAGGAGCTCATATGGAGTCTTCTCCAATATTGATCAAAGGAAGAGCCGGTTTGATGCATGACATGCTGTGTTGACGGCCTCAGCCCAAAAACTATGTGGTGACTTGTATTCGTCTAACATGGACCTTGCCATTTCCACAAGTGTCCGGTTCTTCCTCTCTGCCACACCATTTTGTTGAGGGGTGTAAGGTGCGGAGTACTGATGTCCAATTCCCTCATCACTAAGAAATTCTTCTAGGGTGTAGTTCTTGAACTCAGAGCCATTATCACTTCTTACTGCCTTGATGTCCTTGTCAAACTTCCGCTGGGCTTGTTTGGCAAAATCAATGAAGGTGATCTTCGTCTCGTCCTTGGACTTGAGAAAGAACACCCATGTATATCTTGAGTAATCATCAACAATGACTAGGCCATACTTTTTCCCTCCAAGACTTGCCCATGAAGGAGGCCCAAATAGATCCACATGAAGGAGCTCTAACGGCCTCGAAGTGGATACAATGTTCTTGGGTGGATGTTTTGATTGATGTTGTTTCCCAGCTATGCATGCACTGCACACACGATCTTTCTTAAAAGATACATTTGTTAGTCCAAGGATGTGATTGCCGTTTAAGAGATTTTGAAGATTTTTCATGCCAACATGGGCGAGCCGGCGATGCCACAGCCATCCCATGTCGGCCTTGGCCATTAGACAAGTTGTATGGAAGGTGCTCTCTTTCGAGAAATCAACCGTGTAAAGGTTGCCATCCAACTCTCCAACAAAGGCCACTTCGAGAGTGTCTCTCTTAAAGACTTTCACATCCGTTAGTCCAAATAATGTGTCATAACCGACGGAAGCCAATTGGTGAACTGAAAGTAAATGATATTGAAGAGATTGGACAAACATGACATTTGCAATAGACATGTCATTAGTGATTGCCACCTTGCCCAACCCAATTACCTGCCCTTTCGACCCTCCACCAAATACAATGCTCAAGTATGGTCGAATGGCTTGCATGAAGTCATAGAGCAAGTTACTATCTCCGATCATATGATTGGTGCATCCACTGTCGATCACCCATTTGGCTCCTCCGGAGAAAACAGCCTGTAATGAATTAAGACTTGGTTTGAGGTACCCATTTTGTCATGGGGCCTTTCACATTAGTTACAAGAGTCTTAGGGACCCAAATAGCATAGAATCGGAATGCATTACGGGGACCAACGAATTTAGCATAGACCTCTCCTTCCTTTGATTTGCGTAGTACATAGGATGGAGGCATGAATTCGGTTGTCTTGTTGTGAGTAGGCGAACCCCTAGTGGCCGATCCACTCACAACCTTACCTTTCTCCTTGTGTCCCTCTCGTACAAATATTTCTTTAAGCGGAGTGGTACACTTGAGAGGAGATGCACTTTTCTTGGCAGTGCTTGGGTTGAATCCAAGCCCTTCCTTGGCGAAGCCTCCATTGTGTCGACTTAAGATCTCATTGAGAGTCTTTTGTCCTTGTGCACATGTCATGAGACCTCTGTCTAACTGTGCCTTTACCGAACAGTTTTCCTCAAAGATAGATGTCAGTTCACTACTAGAGTTAGTAGTGCAGGTATCAACATTAATGATAGGTGAGGAGTAGGCCTTAGCTAGAGTGTCAAGATAAGTAACCTTAAGTGCCTCAAAGCTCTTTGTAAGAACAGTGAGTTTCTCTTCCTTGTCTTTGAGAGACAAGGATAGACGCTGACAGTCCTTAGAAAGGGAAGCATGAGAGTTCACAAGTCGTTTTTTATCATTTAGTAATTCTTTGCACACAGATTCAGCCTTTTTCAAGGAGGCAAGATCATTAGCATGTTTATCAAGGTTTTCACCTACTTTTGAGCATAGTGCATCATTTTGTGCTTCCTCATACATGACTTTCTGCTCAAGGATTACATTTCTTTCCTTCTCCTCAGTGACGAGGGTTTCGAGTTCCTTGATGGTATTGGTGTGCTTACTCACCATTTCCATAAGTATGCGAAACATAGTGAGCTTCTTTCCTTTAAGAGAGCACCTAAATTTGTTTATTTTAGCAAACATGGGAAGATCTAAGTCATTATCCTCATAGTGATCTTCCGCATCAAGATACTCATCAGATGGAGTAGAAGCTAGACTGAAAGAGTTTAACCGTGGAGTTACCTTAACCTTATCATGGGAGCTTTGGTCTTCCTCATCTCCCATGGCAGTCTTTGCCATCAAACACTTGTGAGCGTTGCCCTTGTAGTCCTTCATATAGTTGTAGTGAACAACATCACCTCTTTTGTTGACTAGCCTCAAGGTGTTTTGTGTATCCTGAGCTACTCCGGCAACTCCACCAACATCTTCTGGATCTGATTCTTCTTGTGCAACCATTTCTCTTCCATCTGTCCTCTTGAACTTGGAGTTCATAGGGTTTGGAAACTTCTTCTTTACAAAGGTCTTTGGAAACCTTGGTTTGTCTTCTCTCTTCTCATAAGGGCAGTCATTGGAGAAGTGGTTGGTTTTCTCACAGCTATAGCATTTCCTTACCTTCTTCTTTGGGAATCTTCCCTTGAACTTTCCTGCACTGAACTTCTTTACAAAGAGAGCAATGTCCTCATAAGACGGGCTTTCATCAGAGTCAACATCATCATCATCTTTGCAGTCATCATCACCCTCTTATTCTTCACTTTCTTCTTCGTCACTTTCATGCTTGGCTTTCAAAGCAAGATTGATCTTTGATGTTGAAGTGCCATGCATGGCAAGGTGCTTTGTTGCATTTGCCTTTGACTCTTCAAATAATTGGAAAGTGGATATGATGTCATCTGGAGTCATTTCTTTGAACCCATGGTGCTGCCTCATGTCCCATACCATTTGATGGTGATACGGAGCAAGAGCATGAAGTAACTTGTCCACAAGAAATCTCTTGGTCAGATTGAAACCATCTTGCGTCTTGTCACAGTCACATGACTCAATGTCTGCGGCGAGAGTCATGAGCCGTTCTAGTAGTTGCTTGGGAGATTCACCCTTTTCCATACAGAAATTCTGTAATTGCCCCTTGGCAATTTCATATTGAGCAAGCCGAAGAGTGGAGGTACCGGTCTTGGTCCTTATAATGCTATCCCACAGTTCCTTGGCACTTGTGATGTGAATGTAAGGTCTTCGTTGCTTGTCATTCATTCCTTTTCTTATGCACATGATCGCAGTGTCATTGAGATGCTTGTCATAAGTTTCTCTGGGAGTGAGGCACCTTGGATCTACACGATTGTACCCATGCTCGAGGATGTCCAACATCTCATCATTGGCGTACCTAAGATGATCCTGCATACCAACTCTCCACAAAGCAAAATCGGAATTGTCATCAAGCAAGGGAGGTTTTCCTCCAGGGTTGTACTTAGGTTTCTCAATTTGAGATCTAGCATAAAGCCATGGAACACTGGTTTGGTTCCTTTCCGAAGGTTGTTGGCCAAATGAAGTACCGTGCACATGTGGCCCTGAGGCCCTCGGGGACGTGGTTGTCCCCGTGGTTAGTGATGCTAGTCTCATTTGGACCATGGCCTCAAGAGAAGCATCATGCTCCTCTTTTTGCTTGGCAAGGGCCCGTTCCAGGTCCTCAGAGGTGAAAGACTTGACTTCCGAGGAAGTCCCGTCCCTCTGCACTTGAGCTACCGTAGCTGGAACCCGTCCATCTCGCTCTAGGGCGGTTAAGCCACAAGAATAGAGCACGAGGCTCTGATACCAATTGAAAAGGATCGAGATGGACCTAGAGGGGGGTGAATAGGTACAAATCCAAATTTTAATAATTACTTAGCAATTTTAGGCAAAAGTGTGGATTATGAGTGTAGGCCTAATAATTGCTACGACATGGAGTAAGCTATTTAGAGTGAAGTAAGACAAGCGGTAAACAATAATCAAATACAAGTACGTAATAAGGATTAACACAAGTAGAGAGTTAGGGTTAGGAATAACCGAAACTCCAAGAGAGACAAGGATGTATCCCGATGTTCACTTCCTTGGAGGGAAGCTACGTTACCGTTAGAGGGGCGGATGTTACCACGAAGGCACACCAATGCCACGAAGGCTCACCCTATTCTCCATTTGAGATAACTCCACGAAGGCGTTTCTCAACCACTAGTGGTAAGCCTTGAGGTGGCTTCCAAACCTTCACAAACTTTCCGGGGGAAATCACAATGGTTTGGTTCCTCTCTGAAGACTCCTACCGCCTAGGAGTCTCCAACCTCCAAGAGTAACAAGATCACGGGGATTGCTCAAAACTTGCTCAAATCACAAATCACTTTGGTGGGAAGGAGGAGAGGGAGACGATCTATCTTTTGATTGGAACAACACTCAAAGGGACTCACAAATGCTCTTGGGATCTAGGATTTGGTGTAGACAAGAGTGAGTGAGAAGAAAGGTGTTCTTGGATGTATTCTAGCTGTGTTGAGCACTCTTTCACGAGGTGGGAGAAGAGTATATATAGTGGGGAGTGAGAAACAGCCGTTGGGGACACTTTAAGTCACGCAGGGTCCGGACGTCCGACAGTTGCCGGATGGTCGGGCGACCGCGAGGGGTCGGACGTCCGACAGGGGTCGGTCGTCAGAGGCCTGTAGATATGACTGAAAATAATGTGAATTGAACAGCGACCGAACGTCCAGAGAAGACCGGAAATCCGAGTTATTCGACTCAACTTCTTCTGGTGGGAGGTTCCGGATTTCCGAAGGGGAACGGACGTCCGGCCCTCGGACGTCCGGAGAGAGCCGGAAATCCGAGTTATAGAGCGCATGTTCTTCTGGTGCAGGGCTCCGGATTTCCGAGGCTGGTCGGACGTCCGGCCATCGGATGTCTGGAGGGAGCCGGAAATCCGAGTTATATGACTCACAAACTTCTGGTGGAGGGCTCCGGATTTCCGAAGCCAGCCGGTCGTCCGGCCCTCGGACGTCCGGAGGGAGCCGGACGTCCGAGGCAATAGACCTGTTTTGAGATAAGAACAGAGTGGAGAATATGTGGTATTAGGTATGACAGTGAAGATGTGGTACGAGCAAGTTCATCGCAAAACCTGTGATCCCCTCTTAATAGTGCGGGATCCCTATACTCAATATCAGTAAACTCAAAAGAATAGTCTACATCATCTTTTCTTAATCCCGAGCATTCCCGAAATATAAATCCCGATCTTCTCAGACCACCTTTGGCACATAATTCTCAATCTACTAAAGTACTTGCCATCCTGAGATACACTCAACAAATAGGATTAGTTTCCTATGTATGTGTTGTCATTCACACCAAAAGTCGATTAGGGGCATAGCATGCACTTCCAGCAACGCGAGCACTATTGGCGTTTCACAGTGGGCCTGCAACGCCACTTTAGACTGGCGTTGTAAAAAAAAACGCCACGGTAGACAGGCGTGTCACCGTAGAGCAGCAACGCCATGGTAGACAGGCGTTGCATAGTGGGGCAGCAACGCCACGACTTGTGGCGTTTCTAAAAGGGTCAGATCGTGAAATGCTTTCAAATCTGGTGCATTTTGTGGTCATGTTTAGAAAAAAGGTTAAAACAGTGAAAAATTCCTCGGATCTACACCACGTCGGTGAAATCGGAAAGCCATATGACAAACAGACTCTTCCACACTACTGATTGATGGAATCAGGCCCTGTTTGGAACCACAATAGATTATGATAATCTGGATTATGAAGGTAGATTATATAATCTGATTTATAAAAATAATTGAGGTGGACATGTTTGGAGGCCAGATTATATAAACTGTAATCCAGGCTTTACATTGCATAATGACCTGTCTGCCCTCTGTTTCATTTTAAAAAAGAAGAGGGTGGCGGTGGTAGGAATGTAATTATCTCCTACTTACAAGGGTAATGGGTCATTAGCAATTCATAATCTGATTTTAGCTGGTGTAGAGTAGATTATGAGTTTTTAATAATCTGTCTATCTAGTTTTTATAATCTACACCATAATCTGTCATGTTTGGAGACATAGTAGATTATAAAAACTGAATTATATAATCTGGATGGTTCCAAACAGGGCCTCAGTCTGGTCAAAGCTCTCCAGCAGCTAATCATATTGCATCATGGAAAGTGATCGTGGGGACAGGAGATGGAAGCAGCCCCAAAAATCAAATCAAGCTGGTTACGTTCATGGATTACACAGCCAGAGTGCTAATCGCATGCATGTACTATTTGCTATACATGCATGTATCTCCACGACCTAGAGATGGTAACAGAGTTGCCCTACATGCATGTATACGCATCGGCTGCCAACTCGCCGCGGGCTCACCTCTTCTGCATGCTTCTGCCGCGGAGCCGCCCCTCCACCACGCGCACCCCGTGCCATGACGGCCGCCGTGCCTCACCACTTACCTCCGCGTGCTCCAACTCGCCTTGCCCTGTGCAAACCGCCTCGCCAACCTCGCCTGGCTCCGCGGCCGCAGTCGCCCCAGCCGGCTTCGCCTCGCCCCGAGCTGGCTCTCGGCGGCCGACCATACCGCGCCTACTCGCCGTCCACACTCGCATGTGCCATGGTTTCGCGTCCGAGCCGCCGTCGCTTCCACCTTGCTGCGCCTGCTCGAGTCGGTCTCGCCTCTACTGCTATGCTCCTCTCGCCGCGAGGCTTCGCCCTTCCGCGCCGGTACGAGCTGCCGTTTTTTCTTTCATCGCGAGAGACTCGCCATCGTGGCTTGGGCCGCCACGTACCCGTCATCGCCAGCCTGCTCCGTCCAGGGGCGGACATAAGACAAAAATGCCGGTGTCCCACGTAGTCCTTGTTTTTATTTGGGGGACAAAAAAAGTTGAGGCGGACTCTCTCAATAGCAGATAATTTTTCACCATGTATTTAAATGTTTTTGCCCAATTTCAGGAGTTCATATCAGTTAACATATTATATTGCCGAGGCTCTCCAACAACAATTGTTATGCGATCACCAATATTTCGCGGAAGATTGAAGACCGTGCATGACATGATTTGCATAGAAATAAGATTCAACAATTTAAAGCGGTTGATAGTAAAAAATTCGGTGACGGTGGAGGGTTCGCGGCTGTAGGATGGGGTGAGTGGGGAGCCGGCGCGTGTCCATCAGATCAGTTCGCCGGCGCCGGCGCGTGCGGGGCGAAGGTGGCGCGGTGGAGAGAGTGCGGCGCGAGAGCTCGTGTGTGCCGCACGCGAAAACGGACGCCCTAAATACGCAGCGCGCGATGACGATTCGACCGCGCGCACAACTCTATATGCCGCGCGCGTGGTTATTGCGCGTCTGCTGGAGACACTCTGACGATTACGCACGCGCTAAAATAGATAAATTTGCGGCGCAGCGTTTATTTATCACGGTTGTTGGAGATGCTCTTAGATGGCTGCGAGCGCTCAGTTGCTTGTGTTTTTTTTTGCCGATGTCCAACAACAAATTTTGCCGGTGTCACACGTCTACATGGGCTAATTATATAGCGTAATCAAAAAAGTTACACCGGTTATTCTAGAAGGGTGTTTGTTTCGAGGGACTTATTGGTTTAGGGACTTAAAAAAGTCTCTATAAGTCCCACCTAACCAAACACAAGGGACTTATTGGGACTTAGTGTGGTGATTTGGGACTTATCAAATAAGACTCTCACGGAGGAGCTTATTGAGACTTATCCCGGGCCGGACCTACCCCGCGTCGCTCCAGGCTCGTTCCCCGCACGCCGCCCCGCCTCTCGGTCCAATCGCCGCCGCCGCCCCGCCTCTCGCCCCGTCGCCGCCCCGCCTCTCGCCCCGTCACCGCCCCGCCTCTCGCTCCGGTCGCCGCCCCGCCTCGGTTCGTTCTACCTCGGTTCACCGCCCCGTCGCCGCCCCGCCTCGGTTCGTTCTGCCTCGGTTCGTCGCAGCGGTGCCTCCAATCGCCCGACAGGCCCTCTCCCGAGCCTCGTTGCAGCGGTGCTTATCCTGTGTGTCGTACGCGTTGGTTGATGACGATCCATGTGAACAAGTGTATTATTAGGTGCAATATGGACATATAAGTTCCTGTAAACAAACATATAGGGACTCGGGACTAATAAGTCCATGTAAACAAACAGGTAGGGACTTGTGACTTATAAGTTGGGACTTTAGAAAGTCCTAGAACTTATGAAACAAACAGGGCCTAAGGTAAGTCCGCCCCTGGCTCCGTCTTTACCGTGCTCGCGCTGTTCTGCCTCACCAGTAGACCGGGTCATCCCTACCGAGATCGAGAAGGAGACAAGAAAATCGCTCCCGACCACCAACAACTCCCCTCGCCTTGCCTGCCAGCCCCCGCGACGCCACAGCCAGCTTGACTCGCCGGTGTTGTGCGCTGCTCCGTCTGACCGCGCTTGCTCTCCGCCCCTGAGCCGCCGTTGTCTCGCCCCGGCTTCGTTCGCCACCCGCTGAGCCGTCGTCGCCTCGCCTCGGCCCCGTTCGTCAGCCGCTGAGCCGTCGTTGCCTAGCCACGGATTCCGTCCGCTTCGTCGCATCTGCCGCCATCACCGCACGCGGGCGGCTGGACCGCTTCATGTCCGAGCCAGACTCAGCCCGCCTGCTTCGCCACCATGTCCAAGTCGGCCGTCGCTCCTGTCTCGCCCGCTCGCTGAGTCGCCCGCTGTTGTGGCGTCCGCTCCCGCCTCGCCCGCTGGCTGAGCCGGCCGCTGATACGTCTCAAACATATCTATAATTTTTGATGGTTTCACGCTGTTATCTTGTCTTCTTTGTTTGTTATATGTACCTTTTATATCTTTTTTGGGACTAACTTATTAATTCAGTGCCAAGTGTCAGTTCCTGTTTTTTTCGTGTTTTTGACTCTTTTCAGATGTGATTTTGGAACGGAGTCCAAACGGAATAAAACCCCGAAATGATTTTTTCCCGAACGGAAGAAGATCAGGGGGCCTTTGGGCCAGGCCAGGTGGGCTCCAGGGAGCCCACAAGCCCCCACTCCGCCACCAGGGGGAGGCGGCGGTGAACAGGCTTGTGGCCTCCCTGGCCGCCCCCTGACCTAGGTCTTTGGCCTACAAATTCTCAAATATTCCGCAAAAAATCAGGGGAGCCTCGAAAATACTTTTCCGCCGCCGCAAGATTCCGTTTCCGCGAGATCTCATCTGGAGACCCTTCCCGGCACCCTGTCGGAGGGGACTTTGGAGTTGGAGGGCTTCTTCATCATCATCATCGCCCCTCCAATGACTCGTGAGTTGTTCACTTCAGACCTACGGGTCCGTAGTTAGTAGCTAGATGGCTTCTTCTCTCTCTTGGATCTTCAATACAAAGTTCTCCATGATCTTGATGGGGATTTATCCGATGTAATCTTGTTTGGCGGTGTGTTTGTCGAGATCTGATGAATTGTGGATTTGTGATCAGATTATCTATGATATATATTTGAGTCTTTGCTGATTTCTTATATGCATGATTTGATATCCTTGTAAGTCTCTCCGAGTCTTGGGTTTTGTTTGGCCAACTAGATTTATGATTCTTGCAATGGGAGAAGTGCTTGGTTTTGGGTTCTGCCATGTGGTGACCTTTCCCAGTGACAGTAGGGGCAGCAAGGCACACATCAAGTAGTTGCCATCAAGGGTAAAAAGATGGGGTTTTTATCATTGGTTTGAGATTATCCCTCTACATCATGTCATCTTGCTTAAGGCGTTACTCTGTTCTTATGGACTTAATACACTAGATGCATGCTGGATAGCGGTCGACGTGTGGAGTAATAGTAGTAGATGCAGAAAGTATCGGTCTACTTGTTTTGGACGTGATGCCTATAGAAATAATCATTGCATAGATATTGTCACGACTTTGCGCGGTTCTATCAATTGCTCAACAGTAATTTGTTCACCCACCGTCTACTTGCTTTCATGAGAGAAGCCACTAGTAAACACTACTGCCCCCGGGTCTATTCACATCCATCGTTTACACCTCCGCTTTTACTTTGCTTTGTTACTTTGTTGCTTTCAGTTCTCACTTGGCAAACAATCTATAACGGATTGACAACCCTTCATAGCGTTGGGAGCAAGTTTTTGTGTTTGTGCAGGATCTTGAGATACTCCTCCACCAGATTGATACCTTGGTTCTCAAGCTGAGGGCAGTACTTACCACCGCTACGCTACATCACCCTTTCCGCTTCAAGGGAACACCAACGCAAGGCTCCAAGGCCACGGGGGAAATCCTTTGCATACTTGCCTAGGAAGTCCCTTAAGGCGTAGCCGCAGCAGAAAGATCAAGCCAAGTATTCTCCCGTCGACGTGCCTATTTCTGGCGCCGTTGGAAGGTCTTTTGTTGCAGTAGCAGCCGCTGCAGCCGCCGCTCTCGTCTAGCTCATCTCGTGGTCTACTAAATGTCGCGTTCAGAAAACATGCTGCAGATTCGTCTAAACCAGCCACGACCCGGAGGCGGACTGGCACAAGACTCACATGCCGCATCCACGCCTCGAGTCGCCTCGGTGGCTTCGCCTCGTTCGAGTCATCTAGACCCATCGGCGCCACCACCTCGCCTTTGCTGCGCCTCGATCCTGTGAGCACACCCGGTTACCTGCCTGTTGTGCCTCACCTTGCCTTGCCCAGACGCCCGATCCACCGCCACGCACGCGTATATCCATAGTTGCCGCCTTGTTCTGCGTCATCTGCACCCGCGCAACCCATCTCCGTCACCGTGTGACCGCGCGCGTTGAGGCGGCCTCGCTCCAGCCAGCTCCACCTCGACGGTTCGCCTCCACTTGTCGACGCCGTTTCTGCGTTAACCTTCCGCGTGCCTCACTCCGGCCAGCTCCGCTTCGCCTCGAGCCGGCTCGTGCCTATGTCGCTATCGCTTGACCTGCCACACCTTCGGACCGCTACACCACTGGCTCCGCTTCGCCTCGCCTCGCCTCCGCCTCCATCATTCCACGAGCCGGCCTCCTGCCGCCCCACAGAAGCAACGACCCATGTTGCAGGTTGCCACACCGTGTGCCAGGAACCGAGGGGATGGAGCCCCCACGGCCAAGGAACAGACGTAGTCAAAAAAGGAGGATTGTTGTATCATTTGTACAAACTAGAAGACGAGTTAACCAGACCATCCAAAGTTGCTGCAGACATACAAAATCAGGTGCAGTTGTTCCCTTAAATTGCTATGTGCATTAAATTATTATATAAGGCATATTTCATGTGTTGGTATTATCCTGTACTTGTAGATATGTTCAATAGAAGAGTTATTTGCCGACGTTTCATCGTGTCACTTCCAAAAACTTGTTGAGTCATCACGACGTTCAAATCAGAAGATGCATGTATACCATCAACACAGGCCGCATCAGATTCTAGTGCACCGGATCACCTAACGGACGTACGCGTGCTTTGTCATCGTATGATCCAAAGTGGAGGACAATTATTACTTGCAAAGATGACATTATATTGTGCACACGTGGCCCAGCCAACATCTACCCGAGGCGGTCAACTCACCGTCTATGCCGGTTTACAAACGGCATGGTAAATTTGTCATCCACGCCGGTTTCCAACGCAGTGATCAACTCGCCATCAGTGCCGACTTACAATGACGCGACCAACTCTCACGTCCGCGCGACCAAAACGGCTTACAATGCCGCGACCGATTCTTGAGTCCGTGCCAAATCGCCAGACAACTCTCACATTCAACTCAACCCGCCTGTCTTGGTTTTGTCACGGCAGATGTACTAGTGAAAGGACTTAATGATGGAGTCGTCGCACCTTGGTGGCGACTCAAAGGGGTTAAACGGGAGCGAGACTCAGATTTACCCAGGTTCGGCCCCTCGTGAGGAGGTCAAAGCCTACGTCCTGCTCTGTGTTGTATTGATGGTGTTTCGATTACAAGGAGGGCGTAACTCGCCTGACCTAGCTCTCGATGATTTCTAACCCGCCCTCTCCTTCCCAGGGACTCGCCTTTATATACAAGTCGAGCCCTTAGGGTTTACAAGAGTCCTTGCCATCACGCAAGTTATGATTCTTTCTATCTCTAAGTCGCCGTGCTTTCCAAGACTGGAGAACTCCCCGATAATTGGTTCTCCACGAGGCTCTTGAACCGCCAGACAGCTCCTGGGCCTATTGGGCCAAAGCTTGAATCACCAAAGGATGAGTCGCCCACTTGGTGACCCGGCCCAACCAGGGCGGGTCACACCGCAGATAATATCCCCAACATTAGGCCCCAGATTGACTTGAACTTGTTCACGCCAATACTCTTACCTAGTTAGGGGAACTCATTCTGCTCCTTTTATGCGTCATACGCTTAAACTGCCATCCTTTGTGGAAATGTCCAAGTCGCCGAACCATTTCTTTATGACATCATCTTATCCCTTTAATTTCGGAAGAAATGGCGATGCAATCCCCAACGGATCTCACGGCACAGATATCCAAAAATCGTGGCGCTATCATTGCGAATCTTTATCTTGTCTTTTCAGTTCCCGCTCGAGGCGCCTTGATTCCAGCGCCCGGCCCATTAAATAGGCTCGCGAAAGAGAGCACAAAACATCTCCACCTACCCATTTCGTCGGCCCCTTCTTCCATGTGACCACACCAAGAACTCCATCGCCGCCCGAGGAGCTCCGTCACCGGCCACCGCGTCCGACGCATCTCCGAGCCAACCAAGAACGCAACACTCACCGCGGATCTCCCACGGTCGCTTCCGAACGCCATCATCAGGTCAGTCCTTCACCATTAGAAATTTATCTTAGCTCCTCGATGTTCATCTTCTGCCGGTTTCTTAGAACACCTAGAATGCCTCCATATATGTTGATTGATTCACAGTAGTAGTAGGCACGGTAGCATCATCCATATCCTCAATCGATTAGCTCCCGTTTGAGCAACTAAAAAGGCTTCTGTCAAATCATCCTCACTGTTTTTACCCTAGCCATAGATTGTTTTACCTTATCCAGGCCTTTTTCCATTCATTTTAACTTGTTCGTAGATCTATATTTTACTGCGTGCCATGTAGAAACCTGTTTATAGATCCGCACTTCACCATCTTACCGAACATCTCTGATGCTCTGAGATGTCTTCCCTAAACCATAGGAAATTCCTAAGTCGCCCTTGTGCCCAGATCTGGTCCCTTATTAGTGAGTTGACAGATTCCCTTAGCCACCCGACAAATGTTCGGCGGGTTAATAAATCCTCTTAGCCACTCAACAAGTGTTCGGCGAGTTAACTTACCCGTGACCTTTTCCTCTGTAGCTATGGGTACCGTTTTCAAGGCCGATTGGTTCCCGACCAAAGTTGACGACGCCTTCCTCAACGACTGCGTGAAAACAGGGAATCTTGACCCGAAAGAAGTTATCGGATGGCGATCCGGATTAGGCGAAGAAATCCCCAACCCGAAGGAAGGGGAGATAGTTGTTTTTGCTTAGCACCTCTAACGGGGGTTTAAGCCGCCAGGGTCAAAGTTCCTCAGAGATGCTATGGCCTTCATGAGCGTCCGCCTCCAAGACCTGGGCCCCAACTCGATCAGCAACGTATGCCAGTTTCAAGTATTTTGTGAAGCTTACTTGCGGATGGAACCATCGGTTCCTTTGTTTTGGTACTTCTTCTATTTGAACCGCCAGACCAAGTTTGCCAACGGCCCTAGCTTAGAACTTCGAGGGGTCAACGTCCAACGACGCAGGGACAACTCATTCCCGTCACTCGACATGCCTAGCCATCCCAAAGGTTGGGGCGAGTCTTGGTTTTATTGCCAAGACACTTCCCCTCCGGGTGAAAACAAACTCCTCGGCTATAGGAAAGAACGTCTGCCCACAAATTTCAAACTTCCAGACAAGCTCACTGAAGAAGAAGAGTCGGATTTCATTCCAGTGCTATCCGAGTTACGATCTTTAACAAACAACGGTCTTACTGGAGTTGATCTGATCCGCTGCTGGGTGGAATGGCACATCCTTCCCTTGAGTCACCGAGATGGCTTGATATGTGAATTTGATGGTACTTTGGACCACCCCCAATGCTATTTCCGCACAGGACTCACAGAGGAAGATTTTGTGACCATCATCAAGAAGCTAACCGGCGAGCCCTTGGCCAAGTGTAGCCAGATAGGGCTTAAGCCATTCTGCAAGATTAACCCGGATCCTAAGGTAAATAATTTAACCCACCCTTGGTTCATTCTTCCTGACTTACTCAGATTCTGATTTGCACAATGAAAATTCCACTTCAGAAAGGTGACCGATTCTGGTCAAAAAGGCCGAAGAAGATGGCCCTGAATCAAGCTAGACCGCCTCGAAAGAGGAAAACCAAGGGAAAAAACAAAGCCGCCATCACCGAATCGTCCGATCTGGACGAATCCCAAGTCGGCGATGCGTCTTCAGAGGTAAAATTCTATCTTCTCTGTCTTGACATCCGTTGCTCTAATTTGTGTTTATATCTCTGCATCTCTTATGTATAGAATGATGATAACGAAAGCCAAGATGACGCCTTAGAGTTAATTTCTATTTCTTCCGACTCATCCTCTCCTTCGCCTAAGCCGGCTAGGCGGGTTTGTGGGAAAGTTCCCATGTCTCACCCGAATGCTTGTCTGGATCCTAATTTCCTCTTGACGAAGGCGCAACACGCTTCCTATCGAAAGACTCGGAGCCACTCAGGAGATTTGGTGTCCGGGTTACTAGTGAAAACTTCTACCAAGAAACGACAAAATGAGGTATCCTTTATCACTGTCCACCTTCGTTTTCTTTTGGATCATACTTGTAACCCGCTCATATTTTGAGATATTACTTTTGCAGACTTCTCCCCCTTCGTTAGGCGACTCAGTGATGTCGGCCCTTCCGCCAATGGTTCCTGTACAAGGGTAAGTCCTTATGATACTTATGTTTTTCCTGATGATGATGATGCTTACTTTAAGGATGACCCTCTTTTCTTTAGAGCGCAAGCGAAGAAGAGAAAAATTGGCGCCTCAACTTCCACCCCGGCTCCAGAACTTAAAGAAATCCCAACGTCGGCTCGTGCTTACTCGGCAAAAGATATATCTGATGACCGAGTTGACCTTCCAAGTTCTCCCAAGGAAGGCATGGAGGCGCCCAACCCGCCAAATCCGTTGAAGGCGACTGAAGATCCTGATGTTGTAATCATTACTGGTACTGGCTTTTCTAAGTCGGCTTTGGCAGTCTTATCGAAGCATGTATCAACATCGTCCCATCCTTCTACTGGACATGAAATTTCCAAGGCCAAACTCTCTCAATATGAAAATCTTGAGTTTAAAGAGCTCTGCTCCGGCTTCATAAGTCGTCTGGAAACAAGTTATGAAATGGAGAAGAATCTGCTCCATATGATGAAGAATAAACATGAGGTAAGCCTTAATGCATACCCTACTCATTAGCCCCCAAGGGCCGGGTCATCTTTTTGAAAGATGAGCCGGGTCTTGATTGTAGAAAAAACTTTCGACCTGTAATCCCAAGGGCCGGGTCATTGCTACCTCAAAAAGATCCCCGGCAACGGCGCCAGAAATACTTCTGATGTTTGTTGTGTATCCCTTGCAATGGCGCCAGGAAATAGTTGTGTCGACGGCACCAGGAATCCTTCAGCTACGGCTACGTCTTAAGGGACTTCCTAGGCAAGTATGCAAAGGATTTCCCCCATAGCCTTGGAGCCTTGCGTTGGTGTTCCTTCAAAGCGGAAAGGGTGATGTAGCACATCGACGGTAAGTATTTCCCTCAGTTTGAGAACCAAGGTATTAATCCGGCGGAAGAGTATCTCAAGATCCTGCACAAACACAAAAGCTTGCACCCAACGCTATGAAGGGGTTGTCAATCCCTTATAGATTGTTTGCCAAGTGAGAACTAAAAGCAACAAAGTAACAAATCAAAGTAAAAGAGAAGGTGTAAACGATGGATGTGAATAGACCCGGGGGCCGTAGTGTTTACTAGTGGCTTCTCTCATAAAAGCAAGTAGACGGTGGGTGAACAAATTACTGTCGAGCAATTGATAGAACCGCGCAAAGTCGTGACGATATCTATGCAATGATTATTTCTATAGGCATCACGTCCGAAACAAGTAGATCGATACTTTATGCATCTACTACTATTACTCCACACGTCGACCGCTATCCAGCATGCATCTAGCGTATTAAGTCCATAAGAACAGAGTAACGCCTTAAGCAAGATGACATGATGTAGAGGGATAATCTCAAACCAATGATAAAACCCCTTCTTTTTACCCTTGATGGCAACTACTTGATGTGTGTCTTGCTGCCCTTACTGTCACCGGGAAAGGTCACCACATGGCAGAACCCAAAACCAAGCACTTCTCCCATTGCAAGAATCATAGATCTAGTCGGCCAAACAAAACCCAAGACTCGGAGAGACTTACAAGGATATCAAATCATGCATATAAGAAATCAGCAAAGACTCAAATATATATCATAGATAATCTGATCACAAATCCACAATTCATCGAATCTCGACAAACACACTGCCAAAGAAGATTACATCGGATAGATCTCCATGAAGAACATGGAGAACTTTGTATTGAAGATCCAAGAGAGAGAAGAAGCCATCTAGGTACTAACTACGGACCCGTAGGTCTGAAGTGAACTACTCACGAGTCATTGGAGGGGCGATGATGATGATGAAGAAGCCCTCCATCTCCAAAGTCCCCTCCGGCACGGCGCCGGGAAGGGTCTCCAGGTGAGATCTCGCGGAAACGGAAGCTTGCGGTGGCGGAAAAGTATTTTCGAGGCTCCCCTGATTTTTTGCGGAATATTTGGGAATTTATAGGCCAAAGACCTAGTTCAGGGGGCGGCGAGGGAGGCCACAAGCCTGCCCACCGCTGCCTCCCCCTGGTGGCGGAGCGGGGCTTGTGGGCTCCCTGGATCGCACCTGGCTTGGCCCAAAAGCCCCCTGGTCTTCTTCCGTTCGGGAAAAAATCATTTCGGGGTTTTTCTTCCGTTTGGACTCCGTTCCAAAATCAGATCTGAAAAGAGTCAAAAACACGGAAAAAACAGGAACTGGCACTTGGCACTGAATTAATAAGTTAGTCCCAAAAAAGATATAAAAGGTACATAAAACAACCAAAGAAGACAAGATAACAGCGTGAAACCATCAAAAATTATAGATACGTTTGAGACGTATCAGTCATCTTTTGAAAGATGAGCCGGGTCTTGATTGTAGAAAAACTTTCGACCTGTAACCCTCAAGGGCCGGGTCATCTTTTGAAAGATGAGCCGGGTCTTGATTGTAGAAAAACTTTCGACCTGTAACCCCAAGGGCCGGGTCATCTTTTGAAACATGAGCCGGGTCTTGATGTGGTATAATTTTATCTAAAAAATTATACATTAGCCCCCCAAGTGTGAGGGGTGTTGCTTGCAATAATTCTGAGACTTGTCCCTTGATAATATGTTAAAAGGAATCTCTGGCCCAAGCTGAGTCGACGTTGGGCGACTTAAAGAAAAGTTTAGCCGACCAGCAAGACGCGCGGGCTAAAGCAGAAGAAAAATACCAGCTGATCTTAGCTGATATGGAAAAGCTGAAAGCCGCCAACAAGTGGTCTCAAGCTAACCAGGCCACCGCGCTAAAGCGAGCGGAAATAGCTGAAACAAAACTACAGGCCGTGCAGCAAGAGCTTGCCGGCTTAAAGAAACATATCTCCAACATGACACAGGCCATCTTTGGTAAGAAGGAATCCCTGATTTTGTACTTTATAAAAGAAAAAATTGGTGTGAAAAAAATCACTGACCATTATTGTCCCTTATGCAGGCCCGAGAGCCGCCAACCTTCAGGACGACTGCGTCTTGAGGTTAAAGGCGATTTATACATTGACTGAGCAACTGTATACTGGGAGCGTGCTGACCGTGAAGACAGTGATGGGCGCCAAGGAACCTTTCCTTCTTCCTTCCGTTCGACAGCTACTGCCACGCTCACCGCCTTGGAATTCGCCGCGATGTATAGAAGCATAGGCTCCTTTTCAGTCGGGGCGACCAGGACTGGCGGGTTGACCAGCTGCTGCTTCAGGGCTTCAAAAGCTTCATTGGCCTCGTCCGTCCAAACAAAACGGTCAGCTTTCTTAAGCAACTGATAGAGGGGAATGGCTTTCTCCCCCACGCGGCTTATAAAGCGACTCAAAGCCGCAATACAACCCGCCATGCGTTGAACTTGGTTGGTATTCGCTGGTTTTCTAAGCGAAGTAATTGCTTTGATTTTGTCCAGGTTGTCCTCAATGCCGCGTTCGGACACCAGGAAACCCAATAGCTTTCCTGCGGGAACGCCAATGACACATTTGGTGGGATTAAGCTTCATCTGATACACCCGCAGATTGTTGAAAGTTTCCTTGAGATCTTCCAAGAGCGTCTCCTTCTTACGAGATTTAACCACAATGTCATCAACATAAGCGTGAGCGTTCCGCCCGATTTGGGAGCGGAGACAGTTTTGGATACAACGCTGGTAAGTCGCCCCAGCGCTCTTGAGCCCAAATGGCATGGATACATAGAAAAAAGCTCCAAACGGGGTTATGAAAGATGTCTTCTCCTGATGTTCCACAACCATCTTGATTTGATGATATCCAGAGTAGGCGTCCAAGAAACACAAACGCTCGCAACCCGCCACCAAGTCAATGATTTGATCAATGCAGGGAAGGGCGAAATGATCCTTTGGGCAAGCTCTGTTGAGGTCGGTGTAGTTGATGCACATGCGTAAAGTGCCGTTCTTTTTTAGCACCAGGACCGGGTTAGCCAACCATTTAGGGTGGAAGACCTGAACGATAAACCCGGCGGCCAAAAGACGGGCGACTTCCTCTCCGATCGCCTTGCGTCGCTCCTCATTAAACCTGCGAAGATATTGCTGAATCGGCTTTGCGTTAGGGTCAACATTAAGATGGTGCTCAGAGAATTCTCTCGGTACACCAGGCATGTCAGAAGGTTTCCATGCGAAGATGTCCTGATTCTCACGGATGAATTCCATGAGCGCGCTTTCTTATTTGGGGTCCAAACCCGCCCCGATGGTGAACTGCTTGGTTGAATCGTCAGGAGTAAAGTTCACCATCTTAGTGTCATCCGTCGGTTTGAACTTGAGGAGCAGCTCGGCGTCGGTCGTTGGCTTCTTAAGGGGTGACATATCCGCCGGGTCAACATTGGCTTGGTGATACTTGAGCTCCTCTGCAACACAGGCGATCTCTGCGTAGGTCGCATCTCCTTACTCACACTCCTTTGCTATCCTCCTGTCACCATCAACCGTGATGGGTCCCTTGGGGCCTAGCATCTTTATTTTCAGGTAGACGTAGCAGGGGTGAGCCATGAACCGGGCGTAAGCCGGCCGCTCGAACAACGCATGATAAGGGCTCTTTAGCTTGACCACCTCAAATACAAGCGACTCACTCCTGTGATTGGATGTTGTACCAAAAGCCACATTAAGTTTGACCCGCCCAATTGGATATGCCGACTTACCTGGGACGATACCATGGAATACTGTGGTTGACGGCATTAGGTCTTTCTCTGAGAGGTTCATCCTTCGAAAGGTGTCGAAATATAATATGTTGATGCTGCTACCACCATCCATAAGAACCTTTGGAAGGGTGTATCCCCCGACTTGGGGGGCCACGACCAATGCCAAGTCGCCAGGGTTGTCTATTATGGGCGGGTGATCCTCCCTACTCCACGAGATGGTGTGCTCAGACCAGTGGAGGTACCTGGTGAGTGCCGGCTCAGACACGCTATAAGTCTGGTGCTTCATCTTCTTGTCTCACTTACAGGCACTCGTGGTGAACACGTGGTATTGTCCGCTGCTTAATTGTTTGGATTGCTGCGGAACCCTCCATTATCATCTTGCCCCTGTGTAGCCCCCTGTGGGGGTGGCTACTGAAACACTCCGGGCGGGTTATACCTCTGCTAGTTATGCACAGGGTACTGGCCACTTCTTGGTTGCGAGCCGCCCTGAACCCCTGGTTCGGGAAAACCGCCGAACGTGTTCTGGCGTTGATTAGGCGCACCGGATTGTTCCTGCCGTTGGCTCTGGTCGCCGGTTTGGCCCTTCTTGATTGCCTCCGCCCGAAATTCCTGCATTACATAACAGTCTTACCAAGAGAGAGTCGCCGGTCCATCCGCCATGACGTGGTGTGGGCAGGGGCCCTTAAGTATCTCGTTATAGTTGCGCGGCTTCTTGCCACTGTAACCCCTTTTCTTCTGGCGCTGATTGCCATTGTTAGTATTGGTGTTGGCGATGAAGTCCGTGGATCCTTCCTGCTGCCTTCTCTTGCCATTTCCACCATGATTATGGTGGGCGCGTCCCTGAAACGGGGAGTGATTCTTCGATGACTGGCCTTTCCTCGGCGAGTTGGCTTTTCCGCCGTCCTCTCCTAGGTATTTAGTATCGTCTGCTTCGGCGTACCGAGTGAGGGTGTCCATCAACTCGCCCATATCTTGGACCTTGCGCTTGAGTCGCCCCATCTTCTGTACCAAGGGCTCATAGTGGTAGTTTTGCTCTAGGATTAGCACAGCTTGAGCCGCCATGATGCCATCTGACGAGTGGATGATTTATGCAACCCACCGCGTCTAGTGGGGGACCGACTCATCGGGGCGCTGAACGCAGTGCTGTAAGTCGACGATCGTCATTGGGCATTTGCAAGTTCCCCGGAAGTTTTTGACAAAACGTTCCTTCAGCTCAGCCCAAGTCTGGATGGAGTTGGGCGGCAGGTTTTTCAACCAAGTGCACGCCGTCCCCTCGAGCATCATTGTAAAGTACCTCGCACAGACCGCTTCACTTACATCGAGCATGTCCATTGCGATTTCATAACTCTCAACCCATGATGCCGGCTCAAGGTCCGGGGTGTAGTTGGGCACCTTCCTTGGTCCTTTAAACTCTTTCGGCATCCGCTCGTTGCGTAGGACAGGGGCCAAGCATGGCACCCCCACTTGCATGCCGCCTCCGGTAAGCGAGGCTGGGCTGGTTTGGATGTCCGGGTGATCCTGGCCTGTCGCCCCAGAGGCGTTGCGGATGGGAGGGTCCCGATGGTCAGGCGGGTTACCCTGAGGTAGGTGTCGCGGTCCGCTGGTTATGGCGGGTTGGTCCTCCGACCGGCTTCTGGTGCGGCTCGCCTGGGGGTGGAGTGCAGCCGATCGAGGCTGTGTGAGAATTGCGCGTTCTGGACCACCGACGTTTTTAACATCTCAATGGCGTTTCTTGCTTCTATTTCAGCCCTGGTGTTGCCATAAATCGGAAGGGATTCTAGATGGCGAGTTAAGGCGAGAACATTGTCCACGGGGTTGGAAAAGTGGCCCTCAGGCATCTGGAAACGGGGAACGCGATCCACCACTGGCTGAAGCGGTGGGTTTGGTGGCTGAGCCGGCCCTCCTCCTGGAACGGTTCCTGCCCTGGGGGTGCGCGGAGTGTCAAAAGGCAGGTAGGGTTTAGATCAGGGGGTAAACGCCCCTGGTGCCTCCTCTGATGGACAACTTCGGACGCACGCTGATGCCTTTCAAGTCGCCAGTTCTCGGTGTTCAAGCGGGCCATCTCAGCGGTGATTTGAGATTGTCGGGTCTCAATCCTGGCGGCTTCTACGTCTGCATCTCGCTGGGCCTTCGCCATCTCATCTCGCAGCTTTGCCAACTCGGCATTTATTGTGCCCTGGTTTTCCGCTGTTACCGGGGTTGCCATGATCCTTGTTATCTTCGCCGACAGGTCCACCAGGATCGCAGCTAGGCTTTTGGATGTTTCGCCAACCTCGTTGTTGCCTGCAGGGTTTTGCTGGGACTGTGTCGCCCCCGCCATGTATACGGCAATCTGACGGCGGGTCCGGTCGAGGACTTCGGGATCCATCGCCAGCGATAGATCTCCGAGGCGGCCTTCGTGTAGAGACTGGATTGAATCTGTGTCGCCCATGAATGACTCGTCATCGGTGTTGACCGGCGTAGTCTCCTGAGTCGCCGATCACTCTGGCTCATCAGATCCCTGCGTGAAGCCGACGAAAACTGGGCGTGTCAGGCTTGGCAGCGCGACGGGACGGACATACCTGGCCGGCTCGATGGTGTCGGTGAAGATGTCCGGCTCAGGCATGGGTGCCCCGACCATGCCGATGAAGATGTTGACCTTGCCGAAGGGGACTCTGTAGCCGGATTCGATTAAGTCGGCATCGGGTCCCCACAGCGAGTTGTCGATGTAGTACTTTCCGCGGCGGCTCCGGGTCATGAGCCCAGCCGCGTAGCTCCCTAACCCCGGTAGGGCTCCCTTCGAGAACTCAACTCCACCGTGCGTAGGCCCCACGGTGGGCGCCAACTGTCGTGGTTTTGTCACGGCAGATGTCCTAGTGAAAGGACTTAATGATGGAGCCATCGCACCTTGGTGGCGACTCAAAGGGGTTAAACGGGAGCGAGACTCGGATTTACCCAGGTTCGTCCCCTCGTGAGGAGGTAAAAGCCTACGTCCTACTCTGTGTTGTATTCATGGTTGTTAGGGCATAGTTTATGCCTAAGTAATTTTGGTGATTGATGACAGTACCGCAAAGGACTAACCGTGTGTGTTAAGATTTCAGATAACACACGTCAACGGCACAAGACAACTCGCCCCCTCCTTCATGGAACAGAAGCACGGTGTACTCTACGATTCTCTTTATCTGAGTCATAGGAACGCCATACTATTAAGAGGGGAACTGTAGTGTAAACGTTTGGGTGGAATCAATTTTGCACGCGCACACTTCATCTCCTTTCCCCCTTGCCGGCAACTTTGGAGTGGCTCCCGCCTTTGTGTTTCTCTCTTCTTTGCAAATGGTCCCTCAGCGGTAGTACCGCTGGAGTGCTAGCGGTAGTACCACTGCAGCCAGCGGTAGTACCACTAGCTGGCGGTAGTATTGCCCCTGGTCAGCGGTAGTACCGCTCGAGGAGCTTAGTACCGCCTTCCTAGCGGTTGTACTTGGACGGACCTTTTTGTTTAGACTTTCTTGGCGGTGGTTGGCCCGGTAGTGCTTATGCACTACCATGGGCCCAGCGGTAGTACCGCTGCAGCTAGCGGTAGTACCGTTGGAGTGCCAGCAGTAGTACCGCTGCGTCTAGCGGTAGTACCGCTAGGCACGGGTTGTGAGTGGGAAAACGGTTGGATTCCCCCCCCCCACTATATAAGGGGTTCTTCTAGCTGTGGAACCTTATCTCTCACCCTCCCAAGCTCCATTGTTTCTCCCTAAGCTCAAAAGTGCCCGATCTCTCTCCCTAGCCAATCAAACTTGTTGATTCTTTAGGGATTGGTTGAAAAGGCCTAGATCTACACTTCCACCAAGAGAAAAGTTGATTCCCCCACCAATCCCTTGCGGATCTTGTTGCTCTTGGGTGTTTGAGCATCCTAGACGGTTGAGGTCACCTCGAAGCCACATTCCATTGTGGTGAAGCTTCGTGGTCTTGTTGGGAGCCTCCAAGCTTTGTGTGGAGTTTGCCCCAACCTTGTTTGTAAAGGTTCGGTCGCCGCCTTCAAGGGCACCTATAGTGGAATCACGGTACCTTGCATCGTGTGAGGGCATGAGGAGAATACGGTGGCCTTAGTGGCTTATTGGGGAGCATTGTGCCTCCACACCGCTCCAACGGAGACGTACTTCCTGTCAAATGGAAGGAACTTCGGTAACACATCCTCGTCTTCATTGGTTCCACTTGTGGTTATCTCTAACCTTTACTTTGTGAATGCTTATGTTGTTGTCTATCTCTTACTTATCTTAGTAGCTCTTGTTGTTAGCTTCATTACGGTTCACCCCATTGTTGTTATATTTGTGAACCCGTATGTTGTTTACCCTAACTTGCTAAGATTAATTAAAAAGTGGTTGTTGCCTATTCACCCCCCTCTAGTCAACCATATCGATCCTGTCAATGGTGTTTCAATTACAAGGAGGGCGTAACTCGCCTGACCTAGCTCTCGATGATTTCTAACCTGCCCTCTCCTTCCCAGGGACTCGCCTTTATATGCAGGTCGAGCCCTTAGGGTTTACAAGAGTCCTTGCCATCACACAAGTTATGATTCTTTCTATCTCTAAGTCGCCGTGCTTTCTAAGACTGGAGAACTCCCCGGTAATTGGTTCTCCACGAGGCTCTTGAACCGCCATCCAGCTCCTGGGCCAATTGGGCCAAAGCTTGAATCACCAAAGGATGAGTCGCCCACTTGGTGACCCGGCCCAACCAGGGCGGGTCACACCGCAAATAATATCCCCAACACCGCCGGTGCAGTGCTTGCCTGTACGAGCCGCCCAACAGATGGACGCAAAGTCGCCGCCATGATCCGGTTTACATCAACCCGTCGGTGCTGTGCTCGCCTATACGAGTCGCCCAACAGACGGACGCAAGTCACCGCCACGATGACATCAACATATCATGCAATGCTCACTTATAAAGCCTCCCAACAGAAGTGCGCAAGCCGCCGTCCCCACGGACCAATCTACGTCAACACATGAGCATCTTTATATCTCAGAGATGGAGCGGGTACCAGTATCTTTTCTCCGCTGGCTTATGCCACAGTAAAATATGAATATTCTCAAGTCGCCTCCTTGAGTCGACTTAAGACTCGGGGGCTACACAGACATGGCTCGCCAGATCGAACCAGGCTAAATAATTCAAGAACCCCGGGTTATTACAGAAGAATTAAGCCGGTCTCGGGGGCTGATGCCTCATTGACGAGAAGATTTAAAGATCATCTAAGAAAACAAGTTGCCATGATGCAACCGCCCAAACATGGGTGCCCGACCTTATTGGAGGATGATTCATAAGCCGTCCAAGCATGGACGCTATCAGTATCAAAGAGCATAAGTCGCCATGTTGCACTTATTTTAAAACTGAATACTGGTAAGCCAAAGAGGACCAAAGTTGCCACGTTGCACGGTTCAAACATGGGCGCCTTATAAGGTTTTGAGGATTAAGCCGACTTACTTGGGGGCTACTAGCTCCCAAGTCGTTTTGCAGTAAGAGCGTATACGCTTCTGTAATCCTATGTCTGGCTTTTCCCTAATCATAGGTACTTGGGGGCTTCCACTCACTGAGTTCAACCTGAATACCCTCTTGCCTAGCGAAAATTTAACGCATTACAAATGGTTATACTAGACTGTGTGTTGGACAAATCGCCCTATGGTCCCATGTACTCTTGGCGAGACAATCCGCTTTTGGACCCTGAACTTGCCTTGGTTAAAACATGGAAGGTACTGGCAAGAGCCAACGCATGGAAAATAGACAAACCATTGGTTCACTGAACCTGCTTCCCTGAAGCCTGACTCGCGCCTGATCAGCCGGTCTAAATAATTAAAGCCGTTGCAAAAGCCTTCTTGGGGTAACACTAGAGTTTTGCAAACTCGTCTTGTCCTGTCGTGACTCATCGAGCCGACGAATTTTATGATTATCTTTGTGGCACTGCCATAAAGTTTTCAAAAAAAGTTTTATTACTCGCCGAGACTCACTGAGCCGGCTACCGACTCACTGAGCCGGTTGCCGTGACCCACTGAGCCGGTTGCCGTGACCCACTGAGCCGGCTTAACCTCTTTTGGGTACCACTAGAGCCTTGAGAGCTCGTCTTACCCACCGAGACTCATTGAGCCGGCTATGGTGTAACCAACACTATTCTGTCATATACATGCATCATATTGCATTGCATCATGCATCATACATACATATCATGCCGGTCTTCAAACTGGGTCAAAGCATAATTTTTTGCAGGAGCAAATATATCTGTGAATAGCCAATTTGGCTGGATTTTCATCATGGTTTATCATAACCAATGTTAAATGATTGGGGTTTTTAAAGCCAGCTCGGAAGAATTGACTATTGTCAAAAAGCCGCCCTATCACATATAATGCCGAGTCATCTAATTGACCGGCCCTTGGATTTCTTCAACTTGTAATCTGTAGTAAACTACAACACTTACGGATTTCTCCGACATATGGATTTCTCAAGGATATATTTGTCGGGTTACATTGCAACCACGGTCAAGGATTTCTTTTATCACAAAGGCATCATCAGCTCACAGAGTGGATATGATTTTATTCTACAATGGAAGGAATAGCCCTGAGTCGCTGCAGGCACACAACCCGGCACTTGGGGGCTACATTATTAAAATCAAGATTACATCAAAGTATGAAAGTTCCATGTCGTTGCAAGCATCCACCATGACACTTGGGAGCTAATGCAATCCGCTTTTCAAATCATCACATCATCAGCAGACCCACCTACAGGTCGCTTTTTATTCAAATATGGATTCAAGGAAGAACCGGCTCATCATTTTTATAATGACCCGGTCCCTGGGGGCTATACATTGCTGCTCAAGGTTCCATCGTCAGATCTACAAAGTCCCTGCTCAATATTGCATAGTGACCCGGCCCTTGGGGGCTACATCATATGATGTTTTATTTTCAAAAGAGAAGAACGTGGAAGTCCCGAGTCGCCACAAGTAATCGACCCGACCCTTGGGAGCTACACTATTCAGATCATAATTTCTAAAGTCCCAGGTTGCCGCGGGCAAGACAACCCGGCACTTGAGGGCTACAACACTAAGATGTTTCACAGATCATGAGGTTAAAGTTGAAGACCCGGCCCATCACACACTGATGACCCGGCCCTTGGGGGCTACAAGTAATATGGATTTATCAAAAATTTGAAGAAGCACATTTTATTTCGTCATGGAGGTGAAGTATTGGGAGACCGTCTCAACATCACACGGATTTCTTTATCCCCAATAATTCGATATAGTCAATTTGAGTTCAGCTGTTTGACGGGGCATTACCAATAATCATGACCCACCATTAGCAATCATGACCCGCCATTGTCAAACATAACCCGCCGAAGCAAGAGAAGCTGGTTCAACATTGTGTAGATTTCTTATTCCCCAAATTTTCATCAAGACAAAGCATTAGAGGCCAACTCAATGGCATATGTATTTATTTTGCAAAGGACATGGACTTGCAAGATGATTGTGAAAAAGACTCATTCATATGGAGAAGAGACCGGATTTCTGAGGAGCCACTTCACAAACCAACCAAGGGAGAGAGTCGGTCACTTAGCATATTTGCTATTCTTATTTCACGAGCTTACCATGAAGAAATTCAAGCTAACCTGGGGGCTAATGTCGGGGATATACCCCGCGGTATGACCCGGCAGACGGTTCACAACAATCTATTTGTAAGCAGCCCGGTCGTAAGCCGCCCGAGACTCGGCAATCTGTTTGTAAGCAGCCCAGTTGTAAGTAGCCCGGTCGTAAGCAGCCCAGTCGTAAGCCGCCCGGGGACTCAGAAATCTGTTTGTATGTCGCCCAGGCCTCAGCAATCTGCTTGTAAGCAGCCCAGTTGTAAGCAGCCCGGTCGTAAGCAGCCCGATCGTAAGCAGCCCAGTCGTAAGCCGCCCGGGGACTCAGCAATCTGTTCGTAAGTCGCCCGGGACTTAGCAATCCGTTTGTAAGTAGCCCGGGACTCAGCAATCCGTTTGTAAGTCGCCCGGGACTCAGCAATCCGTTCGTAAGTCGCCCGGACTCAGAAGCCCACGAACAGAAGCCCGTGATGGAGAGTCATAATATGCTAAGCCTAAATCCGGCTTGGACTCTATATGTAACTCGCCCCTTGAGCTTATATAAGGAGGGGCGAGACGCCCCAAGGGGGTTGGTTTTTTTTTGGAGGTCTCAATAGACAGATTCATAGCTTAGGTCTAGACAAGACAAATCATGAGATAGACAGATTAGACACCCACAAGATTAGAGGTGCCGAATCTGCACCCTTGTAATCGAGATCATCATCTTCATCAATGAAACACAAGCAGGACGTAGGCTTTTACCTCCATCGGAGGGGCCGAACCTGGGTAAACTCGTGTCTCCCGATTCCGACCAACCCCTTCAAGCCGCCACATGGTTGCGATGGCCTCACACCTAAGTCCTTGTATGAGGACATCTGCCGTGACAAAACCACGACACTAATCATGTCAACTATACGATTCATGCTCGACCTTTCGGTCTCATGTTTCCGAGGCCATGTCTGCACATGCTAGGCTCGTCAAGCTTAACCCGAGTGTTCCGCGTGTGCAACTGTTTTGCACCCGTTGTATGTGAATGTTGAGTCTATCACACCCGATCATCACGTGGTGTCTCGAAACGACGAACTGTAGCAACGGTGCACAGTCGGGGAGAACACAATTTCGTCTTGAAATTTTAGTGAGAGATCACCTTATAATGCTACCGTCGTTCTAAGCAAAATAAGGTGCATAAAAGGATTAACATCACATGCAATTCATAAGTGACATGATATGGCCATCATCATGTGCTTCTTGATCTCCATCACCAAAGCACCGGCACGATCTTCTTGTCACCGGCGCCACACCATGATCTACATCATCATGATCTCCATCAACATGTCGCCATCGAGGTTGTCGTGCTACTTATGCTATTACTACTAAAGCTACGTCCTAGAAATATAGTAAACGCATCTCCAAACACAAACTTTAGTTTAAAGACAACCCTATGGCTCCTGCCGGTTGTTGTACCATCGACGTGCAAGTCAATATTAACTATTACAACATGATCATCTCATACATCCAATATATCACATCACATCATTGGCCATATCATATCACAAGCATACCCTGCAAAAACAAGTTAGACGTCCTCTAATTTGTTGTTGCATGTTTTACGTGGCTGCTATGGGTGTCTAGTATGATCGCATCTCACTTACGCAAAACCACAAGGAGATGTGAAAATTGCTATTTAACCTCTCCAAGGACCGCCTCGGTCAAAACAAAATCAACTAAAGTTCAAGAAACCGACACCCACCAGTCATATTTATGCAACGAGGTTGCATGTCAATCGATGAAACCAGTCTTTCGTAAGCGTACAAATAATGTCGTGATACGTCCATTTTGCATCATGTTTTCATGTTGATATTTATCGTTTCTTTGGCTGTTATTTCACTTCATGGTACAATTCTTATGCCTTTTCTCTCTTATTTTGCAAGGTTTACATGATGAGGGAGAATGCCGACAACTGGGATTCTGGCCTGAAAGTGGAGCAAAGTTGAGATACCTATTCTGCGCAACTCCAAACGCCGTAAAAATCAACGATGATTTTTTTTCCGGATTTATAAAAAATACTGGGCCGAAGAAGTGCCAGAGGGGCGTGAGGGGTTGGCCACAAGCCTGCATGGTGTGGCCACCCCCAGGCCGCGCCATGAGGGCCTGTGGGCAGCATGCTGGCCCACTTGCCCCCCTCTTCTGCTATATGAAGGGTTTCGTCTGGAAAAAAATTAGAGAGGAGCTTTTTCGTGGTTTCGCCGCCGCCACGAGGCGGAACTTGAGCAGAACCAATCTAGAGCTCCGGCAGGATGATCCTGCCGGGGAAACTTCCCTCTCGGAGGGGGAAATCGTCACCATCGTCATCACCAACACTCCTCTCATCGGAGGGGACTCGTCACCATCAACATCTTCATCAGCACCATCTCATCTCCAAACCCTAGTTCATCACTTGTAACCAATCTCTGTCTCGCGACTCCGATTGGTACTTGTAAGGTTGCTAGTAGTGTTGATTACTCTTTATAGTCGATGCTAGTTGGATTATTTGGTGGAAGAGTTTATGTTTAGATCCTTGATGCTACTCATTACCTCTATGGTCATGAATATGATTATGCTTTGTGAGTAGTTACTTTTGGTCCTGAGGACATGGGATAAGTCATGCTAATAGTAGTCATGTGAATTTGGTATTCGTTCGGTATTTTGATATGTTGTATGTTGTTTTTCCTCTAGTGGTGTTATGTGAACGTTCACTACATAACACTTCACCATTATTTGGGCCTAGAGGAAGGCATTGGGAAGTATTAAGTAGATGATGGGTTGCTAGAGTGACAGAAGCTTAAACCCTAGTTTATGTTGGAAATATGCCCTAGAGGCAATAATAAATTAGTTATTATTATATTTCTTTGTTCATGATAATCGTTTATTGTCCATGCTATAATTGTATTGATTGGAAACACAATACTTGTGTGGATACATACACAAAACACTGTCCCTAGTAAGCCTCTAGTTGACTAGCTCGTTGATCAAAGATGGTCAAGGTTTCCTGACCGTAGGCAAGTGTTGTCACTTGATAATGGGATCACATCATTAGGAGAATCATGTGATGGACTAGACCCAAACTAACGGGATCACATCATTAGGTCCGCACACTTAAGGTTCGACGTTGTTTTATGCGTATTTGAGTTATATGGTTGGTTACCGAATGTTGTTCGGAGTCCCGGATGAGATCACGGACGTCACGAGGGTTTCCAGAATGGTCCGGAGACGAAGATTGATATATAGGATGACCTTATTTGATTACCGGAAAGTTTTCGGCATTACCGGGAATATACCGGGAGTGACGAATGGGTTCCGAGTGTTCACCGGGGGGGGGGGGGGGGGCAGCCCACCCCGGGGAAGCCCATAGGCCTTAGGGGTGCCGCACCAGCCCTTAGTGGGCTGTTGGGCAAGCCCGAGAAGGCCCGTGCGCAGGAGATAAGAAAAATCAAAGAGAAAGGAAAAAAAAGGGGAAGTGGGAAGGAAGAGAAGGCCACCACCTTCCAATCCTAGTTGGACTAGGATTGGAGGAGGAATCCTCCTCCCCCCTTCGGCCGAACCCCTTGGGGCTGCTTGAGCCTCAAGGCAAGGCCCCTCCCCTCCCTCCAATATATACTGAGGTATTAGGGCTGATTTGAGACAACTTTGCCACAGCAGCCCGACCACATACCTCCACGGTTTTTCCTCTAGATCGCATTTCTGCGGAGCTCGGGCGGAGCCCTGCTGAGATAAGATCACTACCAACCTTCGGAGCGCCGTCATGCTGCCGGAGAACTCATCTACCTCTCCGTCTCTCTTTCTGGATCAAGAAGGCCGAGATCATCGTCGAGCTGTACGTGTGCTGAACGCGGAGGTGCCGTCCGTTCGACACTAGATCAGAGCGGATCGTGGGACGGACCGCGGGACGGTTCGTGGGACGGTTCGCGGAGCGGATCGATGGACGTTAGGACGTTCCACTACATCAACCGCGTTCCTTAACGCTTCTGCTGTGCGATCTACAAGGGTATGTAGATCAGAAATCCCCTCTCGTAGATGGACATCACCATGATAGGTCTTCGTGCGTGTAGGAAATTTTTTGTTTCCCTTGCGACATTCCCCATCAGTATATGCGTTACTTCGTAAGGGGCTGATTTGGATCCACCAGTTTAATAATATGGTTAGACTTTGTCTTAATTCTTCTTTCGTAGTTGCGGATGCTTGCGAGAGGGGTTAATCATAAGTGGGATGCTTGTCCAAGTATGGGCAGTACCCAAGTGCCGGTCCACCCACATATCAAATTATCAAAGTAACGAACGCGAATCATATGAACATGATGAAACTAGCATGACAGAAATTCCCGTGTGTCCTCGGGAGCATTTTTCCTCCTATAAGACTTTGTCCAGGCTTGTCCCTTGCTACAAAAGGGATTGGGCCACTTTGCTGCACCGTTGCTACTTTTGTTACATGTTGCTCGCTATGAATCATCTCACTACACAATCACTTGTTACCGACAATTTCAGTGCCTGCAGATTTTACCTTGGTGAAAACCACTTGTCAGATCCTTCTGCTCCTCGTTGAGTTCGACACTCTAACTTATCGAAAGTACTACGATTGATCCCCTATACTTGTGGGTCATCAAGACTCTTTTCTGGCGCCGTTGCCGGGGAGTGAAGCGCCTTTGGTAAGTGGAACTTGGAAAGGAAACATTCATATAGTGTGCTGAAATTTATTGTCACTTGTCACTATGGATACTAATCCTTTGAGGGGCTTGTTTGAGGTATCTTCACCTCGAACGGAAGCATGAAGAGTTGCTCCTCAACCTGCTGCACCTACTGAAAATGTTTGCTTTGAATTTCCTTCGGGTATGCTTGAGAAACTGCTGGCTAATCCTTTTACAGGAGATGGAACATCACATCCAGACTTGCATCTAATCTATGTAGATGAAGTTTGTGGTTTATTTAAGCTTGCAGGTTTGCCCGAGGATGAGGTCAAGAAGAAGGTCTTTCCTTTATCTTTGAAGGATAAGGCGTTGAGATGGTATAGGCTATGTGATGACACTAGATCATGGGACTACAATCGGTTGAAATTGGAATGTCATCAAAAGTTTTATCCTATGCATTTAGTACATCGTGATCGGAATTATATTTACAATTTTTGGCCTCGTGACAGAGAAAGAATCACTCAAGCTTGGGGGAGGCTTCAATCAATGCTATATGCATGCCCCAACCATGAGCTCTCGAGAGAAATTATCATTCAGAACTTCTATGCTCGACTTTCTCATGATGATCGGACCATGCTTGACACTTCTTGTACCGGTTCTTTTATAAAGAGAGATATTGACTTCAAATGGAATTTATTGGAGAGGATTAAACGCAACTCTGAAGATTGGGAGCTTGAAGAAGGTAAGGAGTCAGGTATGAATTTCATGTTTGATTGCGTTAAATCCTTTGTTGAGACAAATACTTTTTGTGATTTTAGCGCCAAGTACGGACTTGACTCTTAGATAGTAGCTTCATTGTGTGAATCATTTGCTGCTCAAATTGATCTCCGCAAATAGAAGTGGTTTAAATATCATCCTCCTTTAGAAGTCAATGTAGTTAAACCCACTCCATTTGAAGAGAAATTCATTGCCTATAATGATCCTGTTGTTCCCAGTGCTTACATTGAGAAACCACCTTTACCTGTTAGGATAAAGGATCATTCTAAAGCTTGAACTGTGATACGTAGAGGCTACATTAGAACATCTACACCCCCTGAGCAAATTAGAGTTGAACCTAGCATTGCTATTATCAAAGATCTTCTGTCCAACGATGTTGAGGGACATAATATTCACTTTTGTGAAGATGCTGCTAGAATTGCTAAACCTCACGTTAGAGACAAACATAGGCCTATTGTTGGCATGCCTATGGTTTCTGTTAAGATAGGAGATCATTGTTATCATGGATTATGTCACGTGGGTGCTAGTGTTAGTGCAATACCTCAATCCTTATACGATGAAATCAAAGATGAGATTGCACCTGTTGACATAGGACCTATTGATGTCACTATTCATCTTCCCAATAGAGATACTATCTGCCCTATGGGAATTGTTAGGGATGTTGAAGTCTTGTGTGGTAAAACAAAGTATCCTGCTAATTTCCTCATTCTTGCTACTGCACAAGATAGCTTTTGTCCCATCATATTTGGCAGACCCTTCCTCAATACTGTCAATGCTCATATTGATTGTGAGAAGCAAACTGTCACTGTTGGCTTTGAAGGTGTGTCACATGAGTTCAATTTCTCTAAGTTTGGTAGACAACCTCATGAAAAGGAGTTACCTAGTAGGGATGAAACTATTGCTTTAGCCTCTATTGTCGTGCCCCCTACATATCCCTTAGAGCAATACTTGCTTGAGCATGAAAATGATATGCATATGGATGAAAGGGATGAGATAGATAGAGTTGTCTTAGAACAATATCCTATCCTTAAGAATAACTTGCCTGTTGAACTGCTTGGGGATCCACCCCCACCAAAGGGTGATCCTGTGTTCGAGCTTAAACAGTTGCCTGATACTCTTAAGTATGCCTATCTTGATGAAAAAGAGATATATCCTGTTATAATTAGTGCTAGCCTCACAGAGCATGAAGAAAAGAAGTTACTAAAAACTCTGAGGAAGCACCGTGCTGCTATTGGATATACTCTTGATGACCTTAAGGGCATTAGTCCTACCCTATGCCAGCACAAGATTAAAACTGATCTTGAATTCAAACCCGTTGCTGATCATCAAAGGAGATTAAATCCTAAGATGAAAGAAGTAGTGAGAAAAGAAATACTAAAGCTCCTGGAAGCATGTATCATTTATCCTATTGCTCACAGCGATTGGGCGAGTCCGATGCATTGCGTCCCTAAGAAGGGAGGCATTACCGTTGTCCCTAATGATAAGGATGAATTGATCCCACAGAGGATTGTTACTGGCTATAGGATGGTGATCGATTTTAGGAAATTGAATAAGGCCACTAGGAAAGATCATTACCCTTTTCCTTTTATCGACCAAATGCTAGAAAGGCTGTCCAAACACACACACTTCTGCTTTCTAGATGGTTATTCTGGTTTCTCCCAAATACCAGTTGCACAATCTGATCAGGAGAAAACCACTTTCACCTGCCCTTTCGGTACCTTTGCTTATAGACGTATGCCTTTTGGCTTATGTAATGCACCTGCCACCTTTCAAAGATGTATGATGGCTATATTCTCTGACTTTTGTGAAAAGATTGTTGAGGTTTTCATGGATGACTTCTCCGTTTATGGGTCTTCCTTTGATGATTGCCTCAGCAACCTTGATCGAGTCTTGCAGAGATGTAAAGACACCAATCTTGTATTGAATTGGGAGAAGTGCCACTTTATGGTTAATGAAGGCATCGTCTTAGGACATAAAATTTCTGAAGGAGGTATTGAAGTCGATAAGGCTAAGGTTGATGCAATCGAGAAAATGCCATACCCCATTGATATCAAAGGTATAAGAAGTTTCCTTGGTCATGCTGGTTTCTATAGAAGGTTCATCAAAGACTTCTCTAAGATTTCTAAGCCTCTTACCAATCTCTTTCAAAAGGATATTCCTTTTGTCTTTGATGATGATTGTGAGGAAGCCTTCGAAATACTTAAGAGGGCTTTGATAACTGCACCTATTGTTTAACCACCTGATTGGAACTTACCTTTTGAAATCATGTGTGACGCTAGTGATTATGCTGTTGGTGCTGTTCTAGGGCAAAGAGTCAATAAGAAGTTGAATGTTATTCACTACGCTAGTAAAACTCTAGATAGTGCCCAAAGAAACTATGCCACTACGGAGAAGGAATTTTTAGCAGTCGTGTTTGCATGTGAAAAGATCAAGTCTTACATAGTTGATTCCAAAGTCACTATTCACACTGATCATGCTGCTATTAAGTACCTCATGGAGAAGAAAGATGCTAAACCTAGACTTATCAGATGGGTTCTCTTGCTACAAGAATTTGATTTGCACGTTGTCGACAGAAAGGGTGCTGATAACCCAGTAGAAGATAACTTGTCTAGGTTGGAGAATGTTCTTGATGACCCACAACCTATTGATGATAGCTTTCCCGATGAGCAATTGAATGTCATCAATGCTTCACGTAGTGCATCGTGGTATGCTGATTATGCAAACTATATCGTTGCCAAATACATACCACCTAGTTTCACGTACCAGCAAAAGAAGAAATTCTTCTTTGACTTGAGACATTACTTCTGGGATGATCCTCACCTTTATAAGGAAGGAGTAGATGGTGTTATTAGACGTTGTGTACCTGAACATGAACAGGGACATATCCTACTGAAGTGTCACTCCGAGTCCTACGGAGGACACCATACAGGAGATAGAACTGCACACAAGGTATTGCAATCAGGTTTCTATTGACCCACTCTCTTCAAGGATGCCCGTAAGTTTGTCTTGTCTTGTGACGAATGCCAAAGAATAGGTAATATGAGCAAATGTCAGGAAATGCCTATGAACTATTGACTTGTCATTGAACCATTTGATGTTTGGGGCTTTGATTATATGGGACCTTTTCCGAAATCCAACGGGTATACTCATATCCTAGTTGCTGTTGATTACGTCACTAAGTGGGTAGAAGCTATCCCCACTTGTAGTGCTGATCACAACACCTCTATCAGGATGCTGAAAGAAGTTATCTTCCCTAGATTTGGAGTCCCTAGATATCTAATGACTGACGGTGGCTCACATTTCATCCATGGTGCTTTCCGTAAAACGCTTGCTAAGTACGATGTCAACCATAGAATTGCGTCTCCCTATCACCCTCCGTCCAGTGGTCAAGTAGAGCTAAGTAATAGAGAGATTAAACTAGTTCTGCAAAAGACTATCAACATGTCTAGAAAGAATTGGTCTAAGAAGCTCGATGATTCACCGTGGGCTTATAGAACTGCCTATAAGAATCCCATGGGCATGTCTCCGTACAAAATGGTGTACGGAAAAGCATGTCATTTACCTCTTGAGCTAGAGCATAAAGCTTATTGGGCAATCAAAGAGCTCAACTTTGATTTCAAACTTGCCGATGAGAAGAGGTTATTTGACATTAGCACGCTTGATGAGTGGAGAACTCAGGCATATGAGAATGCCAAGCTGTTCAAAGAGAAGGTTAAGAGGTGGCATGATAAGAGGATACAAAAGCGTGAGTTCAATGTAGGTGATTATGTCTTGCTATATAACTCTCGTTTAAGATTCTTTGCAGGCAAGCTTCTCTCTAAATGGGAAGGTCCCTATGTTGTTGAGGAAGTATATCATTCCGGTGCTATGAAGATCAACAACACGGAAGGTAATTGTCCGAGAGTGGTAAATGGGCAGAGAATCAAGCATTATATCTCAGGTACTCCCATAAATGTCGAAAGCAATATTATCAATACCAATAACTCCGGAGGAATACCTAAGGGATATTTATCAGCCTGTTTCAGACTCCGAAAACGCAAAGGTATGTGATTCGGTAAGACAACAGAGTCCAAAACTTTTCCAGTAAGAAATTTTCTCTGTTTTGGAATATTTGAAAAAATACAAAAATTGGAAGTAGTCCGGAAAATGCGCGAGGAGGCGACAAGCCTGCACGGCGCGAGCCCACCCCCTGGCCGCGCGGTGAGGGCTTGTGGCCATCTCGTGCGCCTCCCAGACTCTGTTCTCGTGCAGGGTACTCCTTCTGGTCTGCAAAAAATCATTATATATACTTCCGTTTGGTCTGAGTCCTGCATCACGCAGATTTCTTCTGTTTTTCGTTTCGAGCCTGTTTTCTGCCGCAGATTTAGGGCAAGATGTCTTCTGAAGATTCACAGGGGAGAGCTTTGTGGCAGATTACCTTGCTAATCCCAAGGTCTATGGGGGCTTGGATCCTTATGGCTGGACCACTGGTGAGGAAGAAGATTATGATCCGAAGGGGAAGGAACAAACGAGTTCCGATGAAGAGGAGGCTCCTCTACCTCAACCTGGACACACTCATGTGGAGTTCAAGAAGTTGAGCCTCCCTGACCCAAGGAAGAAGTCTAAGACTTTGTTTATCCCTTCTCGTTTCTTGCATGAGAGTAAGCAGGAATTATGCCAAAGGGTGTTGAAGCTTGAAGAGGAAAATGATGATCTGAGGGAGCAGAATAAACAAGCTGAAGACCTCTTCAACAACTCCACCACCGTCACCACCAAAGGAAGATAACCAAGAATTGGTATGGGCGATCCCCTTGGCTTGTGACAAGCTTGGGGGAGTTTCCCCGGTATCGTATCACCATCACATCTTTTGCCTTTACCTTTGTTTTAGTTTGTTCCTTTTCAATTTATTTTTCTTTTTCTCTAGTAGTTTAAAAGTCTTAGTGTTTTAGTCTTGAGTTTAGCTTTGTGTCACCCCCGATGTATTCGAGCTCGTGAGCCATATAATAAAGAGTGTCTTAGTTGAAGGGCTTTGCCTCTTGCCATGATCAAAAGAGTGAGTATAGAACAAAAGCATGAAAGATCATGTAATGATCTTGTGGGAAGTGATGGCTTCACATATCAAAAGAATGAGGATTGAAACTTGTTGAGGATAGGCAAACGTAGACCTTGGTCATTGTTGCAATTAATAGGAAGTGATAAAGAAGGAGAGGTTCACATATAAATATATCATCTCTGACACCATCTATGATTGTGAACACTCACTAAACTATTACATGCCTAGAAGTAGATGTTGGGCAAGGAAGACAACATAATGAATTGTGTTTGCTTGGCTCCGAACAATGTTATATGATTAGAGATCTCTTAGCATGTGACGATTGCTTCCACCTCATATTAGCCAAAACCTCCCGCACCAAGTAGAGATACTACTTGTGCATCCATAAACCTTCAAACCAGTTTTGCCATGTGAGTCCACCATACCTACCTATGGATTGAATAAGATCCCTCAAGTAAGTTGTCATCGGTGCAAGCAATAAAAATTGCTCTCTAATATGTATGATCCACTAGTGTGTGGAAAATAAGCTTTGTATGAACATGTGATGAGGAATACATAAAACGACAGACTACATAATAAAGTTCTTTATCACAGGAGGCAATATAAAGTGACGTTCCTCCGCACTAAGAGGACACGCATCCAAACCTCAAAAGCGCATGACAACCTATGCTTCCCTCTATGAAGGGCCTATCTTGTACCTTTACCTTTTGCCCTTGAAAGAGTCATGGTGATCTTCACCAATTCCTTATTTTGCCTTTATCTTGGCCACCGTCATATGCTTGGGAAAGATCTATATTCATATGTCAACTTGGAGGTAAGTATTCATGATTTATTATTGTTGACATTACCCTTGAGGTGAGTAGTTGGGAGGCAAAACTGTAAGCCCCTATCTTTCTCCGTGTCCAGCTGAAACTTTGATCTCTTGAGTACCACGTGAGTTGTAGCAATTGTAGAGAGCGAAAGAATGATTGAGTATGTGGATTTGCTTTACAAGCTCTTATTTGATTCTTTCTGATGTTGTGATAAATTGCAATTGCTTCCATGACTAAAGGCTATCGGTTGTTACTTCTCGGTAAGGTTCTTGATCCATGCTTTACTTTGTGAAGGAATTATCACTTTAGCATGAGTGATTATATGTTGGTATTGTTGTTCTGGTCTTGATCTTGATGCATGCATGTTTGTATCTTGTTTTGTCGACACCTCTCTCCCTAAACATCTGGACATATTTATTGAGCTAGGCTTTCGCTTGAGGACAAGCGAGGTCTAAGCTTGGGGGAGTTGATACGTCCATTTTGCATCATGTTTTCATGTTGATATTTATCGCTTCTTTGGCTGTTATTTCACTTCACGGTACAATTCTTATGCCTTTTCTCTCTTATTTTGCAAGGTTTAGATGAAGAGGGAGAATGCCGGCAACTGGAATTCTGGCCTGAAAAGTGGAGCAAAGTTGAGATACCTATGCTGCGCAACTCCAAACACCGTAAAAATCAACGAGGATTTTTTTCCGGATTTATAAAAAATACTGGGCCGAAGAAGTGCCAGAGGGGCGCCAGGGGTTGGCCACAAGCCTGCACGGCGCGACCACCCCCAGGCCGTGCCATGAGGGCTTGTGGGCAGCCTGATGGCCCACTTGCCCCCTCTTCTGCTATATGAAGGGTTTCGTCTGGAAAAAAAATCAAAGAGGATCTTTTTCGTGGTTTCGCTGCCGCCACGAGGTGGAAGTTGAGCAGAACCGATCTAGAGCTCCGGCAGGATGATCCTGCCGGGGAAACTTCCCTCCCGGAGGGGGAAATCGTCGCCATCGTCATCACCGACACTCCTCTCACCGGAGGGGACTCATCACCATCAACATCTTCATCAACACCATCTCATCTCCAAACCCTAGTTCATCACTTGTAACCAATCTCCGTCTCGCGACTCCAATTGGTACTTGTAAGGTTGCTAGTAGTGTTGATTACTCTTTGTAGTTGATGCTAGTTGGATTATTTGGTGGAAGAGTTTATGTTCAGATCCTTGATGCTACTCATTACCTCTCTGGTCATGAATATAATTATGCTTTGTGAGTAGTTACTTTTGTTCCTCAGGACATGGGATAAGTCATGCTAATAGTAGTCATGTGAATTTGGTATTCGTTCAGTATTTTGATATGTTGTATGTTGTTTTTCCTCTAGTGGTGTTATGTGAACGTCGACTACATAACACTTCACCATTATTTGGGCCTATAGGAAGGCATTGGGAAGTAGTAAGTAGATGATGGGTTGCTAGAGTGATAGAAGCTTAAACCCTAGTTTATGCGTTACTTTGTAAGGGGCTGATTTGGATCCACCAGTTTAATGCTATGGTTAGACTTTGTCTTAATTCTTCTTTCGTAGTTGCGAATGCTTGCGAGAGGGGTTAATCATAAGTGGGATGCTTGTCCAAGTAAGGGAAGTACCCAAGCGCCGGTCCACCCACATATCAAACTATCAAGGTAACGAACGCGAATCATATGAACATGATGAAACTAGCATGACAGAAATTCCCGTGTGTCGTCGGGAGCGTTTTTCCTCCTATAAGGCTTTGTCCAGGCTTGTCCCTTGCTACAAAAGGGATTGGGCCACTTTGCTGCACCGTTTCTACTATTGTTACTTGTTGCTCGCTACGAATCATCTCACCACACAATCACTTGTTACCGACAATTTCAGTGCTTGCAGATTTTTCCTTGCTAAAAACCACTTGTCAGATCCTTCTGCTCCTCGTTGGGTTCGACACTCTTACTTATCGAAAGGACTACGATTGATCCCCTATACTTGTGGGTCATCATGTTGGTCCGGGCCGCTTCAATCCAACAATACCGCTGAATCGAGAAAAGACTAAGGAGGGCAGCAAATCGAACATCACCGTCCACAAAACCTTTTGTGTTCTACTCGAGATAACATCTATGCATGAACCTAGATCATGATGCCACTATTGGGTAATGTTGCATGGGAAACAAAAAAATTCCTACGCACACGAAGACCTATCATGGTGATGTCCATCTACGAGAGGAGATTTGGATCTACGTACCCTTGTAGATCGCACAGCAGGAAGCGTTAAGAAACGCGGTTGATGTAGTCGAACGTCTTCACGTCCCTCGATCCACCCCACGAACTGTCCCACGAACCGTCCCGCGATCCGTCACACGACCCGTTCCGATCTAGTGCCGAACAGACGGCACCTCCGCGTTCAGCACACGTACAGCTCGACGATGATCTCGGCCTTCTTGATCTAGCAAGCAAGACGGAGAAGCAGATGAGTTCTCCGGCAATGTGACAGCGCACCGGTGGTGGTGATAATCTCCTCCTGCACGGCTCCGCCCGAGCTCCGCAGAAATCCGATGTAGAGGTAAAACTATGTGGTCTAGGGTTGAGTTGCACGTGGCCAAAGTTGTCTCAAATCAGCCCTAAAAGACCACTATATATAGGAGGGAGGGGGAGGAGGCTTGCCTTGAGGGCCAAGCCCTCAAGGGGTGCACCGGCCAAGGGGGAGGTGGAGCCCCACCCCAATTCGGTTTGGGGGAAGGAGTCCACTCCTTCCTTCCCACCTCCCCTTTTCCTTTTCTTTTTCTTTTCTTTTTGGTATTTCTATAAGTGGCGCCATGGGCCCCTTGGGCTGACTCCACCAGCCCACTAGGGACTTGTGGCGTCACCATATGCCCTTGGGCTCACTCCCGGGTGGGTGGGCCCCTCCCGGTGAATTCCCGGAACCCATTCGTCACTCCGGGTACACTTCCGGAATTGCCCGATACTTTCCGGTAACCAAGTGAAACCAACCTATATATCAATCTTCGTTTCCGAACCATTCTAGAAACCCTCGTGACGTCCGTGATCTCATCCGGGACTCCGAACAACATTCGGTAACCACACATATGACTCAACTATATTAAAACATCACCGAACCTTAAGTGTGCAGACCCTGCTGGTTCGAGAACTATGTAGACATGCCCCGAGGCACTCCTTGGTCAATATCCAATAGTGGGACCTGGATGCCCATATTGGGTCCTACATATTCTCCGGAGATCTTATCGGTTGAACCTCAGTGTCAAGGATTCATATAATCCCGTATGTCATTCCCTTTGTCCTTCGGTATGTTACTTGCCCGAGATTCGATCGTCGGTATCCGCATACCTATTTCAATCTCGTTACCAGCAAGTCTCTTTACTCGTTCCGTAATACAAGATCACGTGACTTACACTTAGTCACATTGCTTGCAAGGCTTGTGTGTGATGTTGCATTACCGAGTGGGCTCCGAGATTCCACTCCGTCACACAGAGTGACAAATCCCAGTCTTGATCCATACTAACTCAACGGACACCTTTGGAGATACCTGTAGAGCACCTTTATAGTCACCCAATTATGTTGCGGCGTTTGATGCACACAAGGTATTCTTCCGGTGCTAGTGAATTATATGATCTCATGGTCATAGGAATAAATACTTGGCACGCAGAAAACAATAGCAATAAAATGACACGATCAATATGCTACGTTCATAGTTTGGGTCTAGTCCATCACATGATTCTCCTAATGATGTGATCCAGTTATCAAGTGACAACACTTGCACATAGCCAGAAAACCTTGACTATCCTTAATCAACTGGCTAGCCAACTAGAGGCTTGCTAGGGACATTGTTTTGTCTATGTATCCACACATGTATCTATGTTTTCATTCAATACAATTATAGCATGGATAATAAACGATTATATTTAAACAGGAAATATAATAATAACTATTTATCATTGCCTCTAGGGCATATTTTCAAGAGTCACCCACTTGCACTAGAGTCAATAATCTAGTCCTCACATCGCCATGTGATTTACATTGTAATATATCGAACACCCATACAGTTCTGGTGTTGATCATGTTTTGCCCATGGAAGAGGTTTAGTCAGCGGGTTTGCTACATTCAGATCCGTGTGCACTTTGCAAATATTCACGTCCTCTCCTTCGACGTAGTCGCGGATGAGGTTGAAGCGTCGTTTGATGTGTCTGGTCTTCTTGTGAAACTTTGGTTCCTTTGCTAAGGCAATGGCACCAGTGTTGTCACATAAAAGAGTTAGTGGATTTAGTGCGCTCGGCACAACTCCAAGATCTGTCATGAACTGCTTCATCCACACAACCTCATTTGCTGCCTCCGAGGCAACCATGTACTCCGCTTCACATGTAGAATCTGCTACGACGCTCTGCTTTGAACTGCACCAGCTTACTGCACCCCCATTAAGAATAAATACGTATCCGGTTTGTGACTTAGAGTCATCCGGATCGGTGTCAAAACTTGCGTCGACGTAACCTTTTACGACGAGCTCTTAGTCACCTGCATAAACAAGAAACGTTTCCTTAGTCCTTTTCAGGTACTTCCGAATATTCTTGACCGCCGTCCAGTGATCCACTCCTGGATTACTTTCAAACCTGCCTGCCATACTTATGGCCAAGCTGACATCTGGTCTAGTGCACAACATTGCATACATGATAGAACCTATGGCTGAAGCGTAGGTGACGGAACTCATTTGTTCTCTATCTTCCGCAGTTGCTGGGCACTAAGTGTTACTCAATTTTAGGCCTTGTAATACTAGCAAGAATCCTTTCTTGGACTGATCCATTTTGAACTTCTTCAAAACTTTATCAAGGTATGTGCTTTGTGAAAGTCGTATCACGCGTCTCGATCTATCCCTATAGATCTTAATGCCTAGAATGTAAGCAGCTTCTCCTATGTCCTTCATAGAGAAACTTTTATTCAAGTAATCCTTTATGCTCTCCAAAAGCACCACGTTGTTTCCAATCAGCAATATGTCATCCACATATAATATTAGAAACGCCACAGAGCTCCCACTCACTTTCTTGTAAATACAAGATTCTCCAACCACTTGTATAAACCCAAATGCTTTGATCACCTCATGAAAGTGCTTATTCCAACTCCGAGATGCTTGCACCAGTCCATAAATGGATCGTTGGAGCTTGCATACTTTGTTAGCATTCTTTGGATCGAAAAAACCTTCGGGTTGCATCATATACAACTATTCCTTAAGAAAACCGTTAAGGAATGCCGTTTTGACATCCATCTGCCAGATTTCATAATCGTAAAAGGAAGCTATTGCTAACATGATTCGGACGGCCTTAAGCATCGCTACTGGTGAGAATGTCCCATTGTAGTCAACTCCTTGAACTTGTCAAAAACCCTTTGCCACGAGTCTAGCTTTATAAACGGTCACATTACCGTCTGCGTCCGTCTTCTTCTTAAAGATCCATTTGTTCTGAATAGCCTTGCGGCCTTCAGGTAGTACTTCCAAAGTCCACACTTCGTTCTCGTACATGGATCCTATCTCGGACTTCATGGCCTCCAGCCATTTGTTGGAATCCGGGCCCACCATTGCTTCTTCATAATTCGCAAGTTCATTGTTTTCTAACAACATAATTGATAAGACATGATTACCATACCACTCAGGAGCAGTACGTGATCTTGTCGACCTGCGAGGTCCGATAGGATATTGATCCAAAGTTTCATGATGATCATCATCAACTTCCTCCTAAACCGACGTCGCAACGACAGGGGTTTCCCCTTGCCCTGCGCCAACATCTAGAGGGCTTAGAGGTTCGACAACCTCATCAAGTTCTATCTTCGTCCCACTCAATTCATTCGGGAGAAACTCCTTCTCAAGAAAAGGTCCGTTTTTAGTAACAAACACTTTGCCCTCGGATTTGAGATAGAAGGTATACCCAACTGTCTCTTTTGGGTAACCTATGAACACACACTTTTCCGCTTTGGGTCCCAACTTTTCAGACTGAAGTTTTTTGACCTAAGCATCACATCCCCAAACTTTAAAAACGACAATTTTGGTCTTTTGCCATACCATAGTTCGTATGGTGTCGTCTCAACGGATTTTGATGGTGCCATATTTAAAGTGAATGCAGCTGTCTCTAATGAATAACCCCAAAATGATAACGGCAAATCGGTAAGAGACATCATAGATCCCACCATCTCTAATAAAGTATGATTACGATGTTCGGACACACCATTACACTGTGGTGTTCCAGGCGGTGTTAATTGCGAAACAATTCCACATTGTCTTAAGTGGGCACCAAACTCGAAACTCGGATATTCACCCCCACGATCAGACCGTAGGAACTTGATCTTCTTGTTATGATGATTTTCAACTTCACTCTGAAATTGCTTGAACTTCTCAAATGTTTCAGACTTGTGCTTCATCAAGTAGACATAACCATATCTACTCAAATCGTTAGTGAAGGTGACAAAATAACGATATCCGCCGCCCGCCTCCACACTCATCGGACCGCATACATCGGTATGTATGATTTCCAACAAGTCACTTGCACGCTCCATTGTTCCAGAGAATGGAGTCTTAGTCATCTTGCCCATGAGGCATGGTTCGCACGTGTCAAGTGAATCAAAGATAAGTGACTCCAAAATTCCATCGCAATGGAGTTTCTTCATGCGCTTTACACCAATATGGGCTAAGCGGCAGTGCCACAAAAACATGGTCCTATCATTGTTAACTCTAACTCTTTTGGTCTCAATGTTATGTATATGTGTATTATCGCTATCAAGATTCAATATGAACAATCATCTCACATTGGGTGCATGACCATAAAAGATATTACTCATAGAAATAGAACAACCATTATTCTCTGACTTAAACGAGTAACCCTCTCGCAATAAACAAGATCCATATATAATGTTCATGCTTAACGCAGACAGTAAATAACAATTATTTAACTTCATAACTAATCCTGATGGTAACTGAAGTGAAACTGTGCCGACGGCGATTGCATCAACCTATTAACCATTTCCCACGCGCATCGTCAATTCATCCTTCGCCAGCCTTCGCTTATTCCGCAGTTCCTGTTTCGAGTTGCAAATATGAGCAACAAAACCGGTATCGAATACCCAGGCACTACTATGAGAGCTGTTTAAGTACACATCAATAACATGTATATTGAATATACCTGATTTTTCCTTGGCCGCCTTCTTATCAGCCAAATACTTGGGGCAGTTGCGCTTCCAGTGACCCATAGCCTTGCAATAATAACACTCCGATTCAGGCTTAGGTCCAGCTTTGGGTTTCTTCGTCGGATTGGCAACAGGCTTGCCGCTCTTCTTGGAATTACCCTTGTTTCCTTTGTCATTTCTCTTGAAACTAGTGGTCTTATTCACCATCAACACTTGATGCTCTTTATGGAGTTCTGACTCTACGACTTTCAACATCGCGAAAAACTCGTCGGGTGACTTGTTCATCCCTTGCATGTTATAGTTCAACACAAAGCTCTTGTAGCTTGGTGGCAGTGAGTGAAGAATTCTGTCAGTGATAGCCTCTTGCGGGATTTCAATCCCCACCTCAGCTAGACGATTTGAGTACCCAGACATTTTGAGCACATGTTCACTGACAAACGGATTCTCCTCCATCTTGCAAGCATAGAATTTATCGGAGGTCTCATACCTCTCAATCTGGGCATTCTTCTGAAAGATAAACTTCAACTCCTGGAACATCTCAAATGCTCCATGACGTTCAAAGCGACGTTGAAGTCCCGACTCTAAGCCATACAAGATCACACATTGAACTACTGAGTAGTGCTCCTTACGTGTTAACCAAGCGTTCTTAACATCTTGATCAGCCACAGCGGGTGGTTCATCTCCTAGCGCAGCATTAAGGACATAATCCTTCTTCCCAGATTGCAGGAGCAACTTAAGATTACGAGCCCAGTCTACAAAGTTGCTTCCATCATCTTTAAACTTAGCTTTCTCTAGGAACGTATTAAAATTCAGGGTGACTGTCGCGTGAGCCATTGATCTACAACACAAATATTTCAAAGTGAACTTAGACTATGTTCAAGATAATTAGAGTTTAACTAATCAAATTACTTGCTAAACTCCCACTCAAAAGGTACATCTCTCTAGTCATTCCACTGGTACATGATCCAAATTCAATAACTCAAGTCCGATCATCATGTGAGTTGAGAATAGTTTGAGTGGTAAGCATCTCTATGCTAATCATTTCAACTATATGATTCATGCTCGACCTTTCGGTCTCATGTGTTCCGAGGCCATGTCTGCACATGCTAGGCTCGTCAAGCTTAACCTGAGTGTTCCGTGTGTGCAACTGTTTTGCACCCATTGTATGTGAACGTTGAGTCTATCACACCCGATCATCACATGGTGTCTCAAAACGACGAACTGTAGCAGCGGTGCACAGTCGGGGAGAACACAATTTCGTCTTGAAATTTTAGTGAGAGATCACCTTATAATGCTACCGTCGTTCTAAGCAAAATAAGGTGCATAAAAGGATTAACATCACATGCAATTCATAAGTGACATGATATGGCCATCATCATGTGCTTCTTGATCTCCATCACCAAAGCACCAACACGATCTTCTTGTCACCGGCGCTACACCATGATCTCCATCATCATGATCTCCATCAACGTGTCGCCATCGAGGTTTTCGTGCTACTTATGCTATTACTACTAAAAGTACGTCCTAGCAATATAGTAAACGCATCTGCAAACACAGACGTTAGTTTAAAGACAACCCTATGGCTCCTGCCGGTTGCTGTACCATCGACATGCAAGTCGATATTAACTATTACAACATGATCAGCTCATTCCAATATATCACATCACACCATTGGCCATATCATATCACAAGCATACCCTGCAAAAACAAGTTAGACGTCCTCTAATTTGTTGTTGCATGTTTGACGTGGCTGCTATGGGTATCTAGTATGATCGCATCTTACTTACGCAAAAACCACAATGGAGATGTGCAAATTGCTATTAACCTCTCGAAGGACCGCCTTGGTCAAAACAAATTCAACTAAAGTTGAAGAAACCGACACCCACCAGTCATCTTTATGCAACGAGGTTGCATCTCAATCGATGAAATCAGTCTTTCGTAAGCGTACGAATAATGTCTGTCCGGGCCGCTTCAATCCAACAATACCGCTGAATCGAGAAAAGACTAAGGAGGGCAGCAAATCGAACATCACCGTCCACAAAACCCTTTGTGTTCTACTCAAGATAACATATATGCATGAACCTAGCTCATGATGCCACTATTGGGTAACGTTGCATGGGAAACAAAAAATTTCCTATGCACACGAAGACCTATCGTGGTGATGTCCATCTACGAGAGGAGATTTGGATCTACACACCCTTATAGATCGCACAGCAGGAAGCGTTAAGAAACGTGGTTGATGTAGTGGAACGTCTTCACGTCCCTTGATCCGCCCCACGAACCGTCCCACGAACCGTCCCGCGATCCGTCCCACGCTCCATTCCAATCTAGTGCCGAACGAACGACACCTCCTCGTTCAGCACACGTACAACTCGACGATGATCTCGGCCTTCATGATCCAGCAAGCAAGACAGAGAAGTAGATGAGTTCTCCGACAATGTGACGGCGCGTCATGGTGGTGATAATCTACTCCTGCAGGGCTCCGCCCGAGGTTCGCGGAAATCGGATCTAGAGGTAAAACTATGTGGTCTAGGGTTGAGTTGCACGTGGCAAAAGTTGTCTAAAATTAGCCCTAAAAGACCACTATATATAGGAGGGAGGGGGGAGGAGGCTTGCCTTGAGGGCCAAGCCGTCAAGGGGTGCGCCGGCCAAGGGGGAGGTGGACTCCCACCCCAATTCGGCTTGGGGAAGGAATACCTTGTGACCGTCGTTGCACACATATTGCATTCATGCCATCATATCTTGCGGTGCTTGTATCTTTTGATCCGTAGCTCCGTTGGAGATGTTCTTTATGTCTAGATTGCTTGCCATGACGCGTAGAATCACGTGAACCTATTTGTTTTGCTGTTTAACAATTAATTAAATGTGTTAGTTCAGATCTGGACAGATTTGTAAATTAACATGTGAGGTCGTCTCGGAGATGCTATATGTCATTTCCGACCTCATTTGAAATGTCTAGATAGGTAGTTTAATTTGCGCTTCACCTCTTGCCATGTTTAATCACATTTAATATTGCCGTGTACCTAATCGGGATAGAACTAAGTAAATTAACGTGGAGTTTCGTCAATATGCAACTCGTTGCATAATGAACTTCACTTAATGTGTAGTGTCTGTTTGTGTGAATTGTCATGCCGTGACTTGTATGTATTCAGCTACTCATGCATCATTTGTGTTGTGCATCGTGTGGTGAATATCGTGTGTTGATTTGTGTTTCCGGTTTGCTTCGTCTCGATAGAGTTCCGCAGCGTGCCGGATTGTGAGGACCCGTTCGACTACATCGGTTCGTGTGCTTCACGGAGTTCTTCTTCCAAGCGGGATCTCAGGCAAGATGACCATTTCCCCAGATACCATTACTATCATTGCCATGCTAGTTTTACCGTTGCTACCGTTTATGTCCCGTTGCCTACCACATGTTAAATATCAGCCTCTCAACAATGCCATGAAAACCTTCTACCTGTTCAACCTAGCAAACCACTGATTGGCTATGTTACCGCTTGCTTAACCCTGTGTTAGCGTTGCTAGTTGCAGGTGCAGTTGCTTCCATGTGAAAACATGGGTTCCTTGTAATATCACCATATTTAAATGCTATTTATTTTAATGCACCTATATACTTGGTAAAAGGTGGAAGGCTCGGCCCTTTTCTAGCCTGGTGTTTTGTTCCACCTTTGCCCCCTTAGTTTCGGCTACCGGTGTTATGTTCCATAATTGAGCACTCCTAACACGATCGGGGTTGTTATGGGGACCCCCTTGATAATTCATTTTAGATTAAAGCTGGTCTGGCAAGGCCCAACATTGGTACTACATTTGCCTAATCACCTAATAAAATTGCATAGCGACTTTCCGGACCCCGAGGAAAATTTAATCAACCCCCGGGCCAGTGCTCCTCATGAGTGTTGGTCCAAAACAGAGCAGCTTATTAATGCTACCCGGGGCAACTCGGCGTTTGGCGTGGTAACCATCGCTCATCCGTCGTGTCCTGAGAACGAGGTACGCGACTCCTATCGGGATCGTCGACACGTCGGGCGGCCTTGTTGGATTAGTTTTACATTTGACGAGATATCTTGTGCATCAGGATTCCGGCGATGCTTTGGGTAATCTCAGAGTTGAGGTTTTCCACTAGGGAATCTGACGAGATCGCGAGCTTCGTGATTAAGGATTTTTATGCGGCTTGTGGTAATTTGTGATGGACTAGTTGGAGCACCCCTGCAGGGTTAAATCTTTTCGGAAAGCCGTGCCCGTGGTCATGTGGCAACGTGGAAGGTTTGTTTAACACTGGTTCTAGATAACTTGAAGTTAACTTAATTAAAATATGCCAACTATGTGCGTAACCGTGACTGTCTCTTTCGAGAGTGCCTTCTCCGATCGAGGACACTGTGGGGTTATGCCTGACGTAGGTAGGTGTTCAGGATCATTCATTTGATCATCAGTAGTTCACGTCCGTTATGCGTAGATCTTCCCCCTCTTATTTCTTGTACTCATAAGTTAGCCACCAAATATATGCTTAGCCGCTGCTGCAACCTCACCACTTAACCATACCTCACCCATTAAGCTTTGCTAGTCTTGATACCTTTGGAAATGAGATTGCTGAGTCCCCTGTGGCTCACAGATTACTACAACACCAGTTGCAGGTACAGGTAAAGATTATTTGACTCGAGCGCGTTGATTGTACATTCGGAGTTGATTCTTCTTCTTCGTCTTCATCGATCTAGGATGGGTTCCAGGCCGGCAGCCTGGGATAGCAAGGATGGACGTCGTTCTTCTTTTCTCGTTTGGTTTTCGTCCGTAGTCGGACCCTTCTCTTATTCATGATGATCATGTATTGTACTGATGTGACTCTGATGTAGCTTGTGGCGAGTGTAAGCCAACTCTGTTATATACCTCTTCTTTTCAGTGCATGTACTTGTAACGATATCCATTCTTGCGACACGACGAGATGCGCTTCTATCCCTGACGAGGCATTCGTGCCAAATTGAGGATAGGGTCGCATCTTGGGCGTGACAAGTTGGTATCAGAGCAGTACCGACCTAGGAGCCCCCTTGATTGATCGAACTTGGCCGAGTCGAGTCTAGTGAAAAAAATACTTTGAGTATAGTTATATACCGGAGAGTAGGATTATTTTTTATCCTCTTCTATGCTCTGGTGAGGAATCTTGACGTAATAATTTATTCTACTCCTCTTCTTACTCAAAAAATTTTTAGGATCGCGCGGATATTTTTGGAATCTATATGATGCCGATGTGACGGAGTTCTGTCTTGGTGCCTCCTATCTGCTTTGAGTTTCAGGGGAGTTGAGCTCCATGGGATTCTTGAGCATGTCATTATCATTCAGATTTCTTAGTATCTAAGAACGAAGGATGTTCGTAATTGCTTCAATACTAGTAGTGGCGAGATAACCCCGATGTCCCCAGTACTGGTGCAGATTGTTCGGGAGTACTGCCATACTTTGTATCGTTGTGATCACGAGGGTCTGTTGTAGATGAAGGTCCGAGATTCTGGTTGTGTGTTGACGGATGTGATATAGGTGACGGGTTAGTATAGGAGTTGTGTGATATTACTCCTTGTATCCGTGTACCAGATTGCATAACCAGATATTTCGGGAATTCTTAGGTGGGAATTCAAATAGTTGCTTATAGGACAATCTTCCAACAAATGCATGATGTTAGGTTGGGATTCGACATCTAGTGGATTCCTGTCCATGAAAATATCGGACGAAATCTTTCTCATGAGTTTGTTCTGGCTTGTTTCATAAGCCGCACCCCTCGTGTTGTTGGAATGTGGTAATTCGTGTTGCTTTGATGTCAAGTGGTGATTTCAGATCTTTTCTAAGAGGTGTTCTCATATTTTTATGAGAGTATTAATTCTTTTGCTATATCAGTTATCATGTCAATTCTTTTTCAACCGGAGTCATCGTATCAACTCTTTTCAACCGGTGTGCTTCTCTTCAGTGAATTCAATCCTCTCAAATTTTTGCAGATCATTCTCTCAATTCTTTCCGGAGTTGTCTCATCTGTCTCAAGTTGTCTTTGTTTTTCCCCGCCCTCCCACCCTTTTTCTCAGTGATTCAACTTTCATCCAAGAGTTTTCTTTTCTTTGTGCTCCCGCTGTCTGTTTTTTTCTCTCTTAGTCGGTGATTCATTGTGAAGATTCTCAGGAGATTCGTGTCATATTTGTTCATTCTTGTCATCTTTTCCGGCGAATCCAATTTAATTATCCGTGTTCATTATATCCTATTTATCCTTTTAATTCTTTCCTATGTTGGAAATTTTCATCAGTCTATCTTCTTGTTGTCGTTTATCTCTATTCTATCCGGAGCGTTGAAGTTATCTCAGAATTCTTGTTCTCAATTCTTTTAATTATTTCGAGGTTCTCAACCTCATCTAGTTTTCATTTCTACCGATGCAGTATCTTACTTTGTTAGTAATTGTTTCAACGGTGGTTTCTTTGAGCGGGCCCATAACCCACAGGTTTTTCTTAGGATCTGTTATAGCTCTTGTAATCTTCCGGAGATCATTAATTCTTTTCAACTATGACGTAAGTATGAATTTCATCAGTCATATCCCTTCATCAAGTTCTATTTGAGTTAATTCTCATGTTGGCTCAACCTTTCATTCTTCTTTTTCCGGAGTGTCTCATTATTCTTGGTGTTGTTCCTCGTCATCATTCTCAGCTTGCAAATTCGAAGGAGTGTTCCTCGTAAATCTTGGTTCATTCTCTTGGAGATTCATCATTTCAGCTTGGTGTCGTCATCTTATTTGTTCCAATCATGAGTATCCCTTTCTTGCTATCCGGTGCATTTCTGAATTGTTTCATTCTCGATTCTCCGAAGGCCATCATTTCAGAAGACTTCTTCGTTCTCAGCTTGCAGCTTTCGTTCTCTAATTCTTCTCCATTGTTGTCTCTTCATTCGTCTCTCGATTATCCGGTGCCTTGTTCAAGTTTTCTCTCAGGCGGCTATTGATCTCTTCATTCTTATATATCTCCATGCTTGCAGGATTGCCTCATTTGTCTCAATTCTTGCCGGTGGTTGTTTCAAGACTTCTTAAGTTTGGCTTTATCTATCTCTCTTTAATCTTTTCAAGAGGAATAAGTTGTATGTTTAATCCGTTGCTTGTCATCAATTAAACTTGGTGAAGGATCAGCATAACAGAATTCTTATTCTTGTTCTTCCTTCTTCCAAGAGATTTCAATTCTTCTTCCGGAGTGGCTCTCGATATCAATTCTTTTCTCAAAGTGTTCTTATCTTTCTTTTCCGGAGTTCCAAGTAATTTTTAGTATCTCTTTGTGAAGCTTCATCTATATCTTGGCAAGGTCATAATCTGATTCTTTTCTACCTTGATATCTTTGCATCATTCTTTTGTATACGGAGGTCCTTCATGGTGGTTCATTAAGGTATCAATTCATTCTCAAAGTGTTCTTCAAGATTCTTGTTGGAGTACCTCAAGTATTCTTTCTCTTCCATTTCAGTGCATTTGTTCTTCCTTTATCCTTTGAGGTATATAGCATTATTGTTAGTGTAGGAGCCTCGAAGAGTTTTCCTCTCAAGTATGAGATAATTAAACCCACCAAGTCTTTGATCAGGACATATTTCAACCCATGATTTCTTCATTGAGCTATCTTGATTTGGATTTCACCTAAAGCTTTTCCTATGGATTGTGCTATTATGGTGCTTGTCATTAATTCCAGTTCTCATGCACCCTCTTGGTGTAAGAAGTTTTGATTTCTTGTTGCTCCCAATCTATCCTTGTTTCTTTTAGTGGTTGTTTGTCACCTCATATTTGTTGAGATGATTTTCATAATCCCACTACTATCTTGCTCTTCGTTGTTGGTTTTCCAACTACTACGTCAATTCTATGACCGGAGGCTCTTCAATTCTATTGTGATGATAGTTGTCATTCTTTTCTTCATTCTCTTCTTCTGCTTGAGCTAGTTCATATTCTCTTGTTCCGGAGGCATTGTGTTGTTGCTCTTTTGGGTCTATTATGTTGTTCTATCAAGATCATGGTGTTCCCTTGTTCTATTTAGTTGTTTGTAATGAATATTGTCTATTTCTTCCATCTTATCGAATTTTTTTGTCCCATTTTCCTACCGAAGTGTTGCCGAAATTTTCCGTGAATTCTTGCTTCTTTCTCATATCACTCCTCAACGCTTTGCAACCTTCAAGGTTCATTGTTTTCACTCATTTGTCAAAGAAGCGGCTAAGTTTTTACCTCTTGTTCTTTCTCATCCTCTCCCCCTTTCATTCTTGGATCTCGGGGCGAGATCCTCTTGTAGTGTAGGAGAGTTGTGACAGCCCGATGCCGACATTCCAGAAGATTCCCCTCTCTTTCCGTTTCATCGGGTGTCTATTTTCTTTTGTCGCATCATCATCGCATCATGCGCATCATCTGCATTGCATCGGCATCCCGTTCCCGCCCGTTTTCAAAACTTGCATCTGTTAGTAGTTGCCGGTTCTCGATGTTGTCCGTTCTGAGTCCGACCGCACTCGCACGCACCCGCGGCACCGTCGAAACCCTGTTTTAAAAGTGTGCGTGAAACTTTCTCTGGTCGGGTTGAGATTTGATGTGCGGTCTTATTTTAATATAGCTAGGCCGCCTCTCGAATTTCGTCGCGATCGGAGTCCGTCTGGTACCCGAACGGTCGACCGTAACGGCACCGTATTCGGTCTACCGTCGGACGTCTGTCGGTGATTTAAAAATCGTTGCTGCGCCGCCCGTTCTCCCTCTCGTCTCCGGATATCCCCTCTACACAGCCGCGTACCCGTTCCCGCGTGCGGAAACGTTCGAATCCGACCCCGCGGTTGGATCCGGAACGCGATTTCGGGTAACCTAGCCCCCCCCCCCGTTTGTCTATATATAGACACCCATGCCATTAATTAGACAGACACTCCCTCTCCACCTCGTTTTTCATGCCCCTCCTAACCCTAATCTGGCCTCTCTCTCCTCCCACCACCCACCAGCCGCCGCGGGCCCGCCGAGCCCAGATCGGGCCCGGGCAGGCCCATCCGGCCGCCGCCGCCGCCCGTTCAGCCTCGTGCCCCGAGCTCCCCGCGCCTCCTGCCCGCAGCCGCACGCCGCCGGCCTCCCGAGCACCTCCCCGCCCTCTAGCGCGCCGCCTCGCCGCCCCTCATGCCTTCCCCGTCGGCCCCGCCTCCGGCTGCCGCTCGCCGGCCTCCGGTTGCTGCCCGCCGGAGCTCCGCGAGGAGCTCGCCGCAGCCGCCTCCTCACGCCCCGCCGCGTGCCCCGCCACCCACCGCCGGCCGGATCTGGTCCGATCCGGTCCGGGATGGGGCCTCCCCGCCGTGCCTCGCCGGTAACCGGCCTCCCCTTGGCCCTCCGCCAGCCGTCGCCCTCGCCTCGAGCCGCGCCGCCTCCTGCCCAGATCGGGGGCAGAGGAGGAGGACGACGACCAACGGCCGCAGGTCCCGATCCGCCGTCGCCTTGCGTGGGCCTCAGCTTCGCCCCGGCCCAGCAGGAGCTGCAGCCGCCTGGGCCTTCCCCCGCTGGGGCCCAGCAACCGGCCTAGGCCATCTCCTTCGGCCTATGGCCCGAAGGCCCACCTCCACGCCGGCCTAAGCAAGGTGAGCCTCGACCTGCTCTGTTCCGCGCTGTTCTTCGCCGCGTGCGATTTATATTATGTGGCGCTCATGCGTATTTGCTAGATTCGGCCCGTTAGTAATTTGTTTAGGTTTGAGAATTTAATTCCTTTTCACGGTTTAGCTATATATTAAAACGTCCGTATGTTTTAAACCGTATGTCGGATCGCGACATATTGTATATGTATCTCGTGTAGAATTTCACGTAGAACACGAATTTAAAACATGCATAAATGTTTGACGTCGTTTAGCGTGCCTAACGCCTAGTTTAGCGTGCTGTCCCAATAGGTTTCGACCCGTAATTATTTTTCCGCGCAAGTCCGGATTGCTCGAGTGCCTTAGATAAAATGCCCATGTTTTAGGAACCATTTTTTCATGTATTTTAGAGCAGTCATTTGTATTCTTCTTTTCTCGTTTGTTTTTCGTCCGTAGTCGGACCCTGCTCTTATTCATGATGATCATGTTGGAATTATGCCCTAGAGGCAATAATAAATATAGTTATTATTATAATTCCTGTATCAAGATAATCGTTTATTATCCATGCTATAATTGTATTGAATGAAGACTTATATACATGTGTGGATACATAGACAAAACACTGTCCCTAGCAAGCCTCTAGTTGGCTAGCCAGTTGATCAAAGATAGTCAGGGTCTTCTGATTATGTACAAGGTGTTGTTGCTTGATAACTGGATCACGTCATTAGGAGAATCACGTGATGGACTAGACCCAAACTAATAGACGTAGCATGTTGATCGTGTCATTTTGTTGCTACTGTTTTCTGCGTGTCAAGTATTTGTTCCTATGACCATGAGATCATATAATTCACTGACACCGGAGGAATGCTTTGTGTGTATCAAACGTCGCAACGTAACTGGGTGACTATAAAGATGCTCTACAGGTATCTCTGAAGGTGTTCGTTGAGTTAGTATGGATTGAGACTGGGATTTGTCACTCCGTGTGACGGAGAGGTATCTCGGGGCCCACTCGGTAATACAACATCACACACAAGCCTTGCAAGCAATGTGACTTAGTGTAAGTTGCGGGATATTGTATTACGGAACGAGTAAAGAGACTTGCTGCTAAACGAGATTTAAATAGGTATGCGGATACTGACGAACGAATCTCGGGCAAGTAACATACCGAAGGACAAAGGGAATGACATACGGGATTATATGAATCCTTGGCACTGAGGTTCAAACGATAAGATCTTCGTAGAATATGTGGGATCCAATATGGGCATCCAGGTCCCACTATTGGATATTGACCGAGGAGTCACTCGGGTCATGTCTACATAGTTCTCGAACCCGCAGGGTCTGCACACTTAAGGTTCGACGTTGTTTTATGCGTATTTGAGTTATATGGTTGGTTACCGAATGTTGTTCGGAGTCCCGGATGAGATCACGGACGTCACGAGGGTTTCCGGAATGGTCCGGAAACGAAGATTGATATATAGGATGACCTCATTTGATTACCGGAAGGTTTTCGGAGTTATCGGGAATGTACCGGGAATGACGAATGGGTTCCGGGTGTTCACCGGGGGGGCCAACCCACCCCAGGGAAGCCCATAGGCCTTGGGGGTGGCGCACCAGCCCTTGATGGGCTGGTGGGACAGCCCAAGAAGTCCCTATACGCCATAGATAGAAAATCAAAGAGAAAAGAAAAAAAAAGGAGGTGGGAAAAGAGAGAAGGACTCCACTTTCCAATCCTAGTTGGACTAGGATTGGAGGAGGACTCCTCCTCCCTTGGTGGCGCAGCCCTTGGGGCTCCTTGAGCCTCAAGGCAAGCCTCCCCTCCCTCCTCCTATATATATGGAGCAATTAGGGCTGATTTGAGACAACTTTTCCAAGGCAGCCCGACCACATATCTCCACGGTTTTACCTCTAGATCGCGTTTCTGCGGAGCTCGGGCGGAGCCCTGCTGAGATTAGATCACCACCAACCTCCGGAGCGCCGTCACGCTGCCGGAGAACTCATCTACCTCTCCGTCTCTCTTGCTGGATCAAGAAGGCCGAGATCATCGTCAAGCTGTACGTGTGCTGAACGCGGAGGTGCCGTTCGTTCGGCACTAGATCATGGGACGGATCACGGGACGGTTCGTGGGACGGTTCGCGGGGCGGATCGAGGGTCGTGAGGACGCTCCACTATATCAACCGCGTTCACTAACACTTCTGCTATGCGATCTACAAGGGTACGTAGATCGGAAATCCCCTCTCGTAGATGGACATCACCATGATAGGTCTTCGTGCGCGTAGGAAAATTTTTGTTTCCCATGCGACGTTCCCCAACAGATCATGTATTGTACTGATGTGACTCTGATGTAGCTTGTGGCGAGTGTAAGCCAACTCTGTTATATACCTTTTCTTTTCAGTACATGTACTTGTACCGATATCCATTCTTGCGACACGACGAGATGCGCTTCTATCCCTGACGAGGCCTTCGTGCCAAATTGAGGATAGGGTCGCATCTTGGGCGTGACAAAGATGGAGCATAGCCAGACTATATGATTTTGTAGGGATAACTTTCTTGGGGCATAATATTTTGAGAAGACATGATTGCTTTGTTAGTATGCTTGAAGTATTATTGTCTTTATGTCAAATGATAGACTATTGCTTTGAATCACTCGTGTTTTAGTATTCATGCCATGATTAGATTATATGATCAAGATTATGCTAGGTAGCATTCCACATCAAAAATTATCTTTTTTTATCATTTACCTACTCGAGGACGAGCAGGAATTAAGCTTGGGGATGCTGATACGTCTCCGTCGTATCTATACTTTTTGATTGTTTCATGCCGATATTCTACACCTTTCATATACTTTTGGCAACTTTTTATACTATTTTTGGGACTAACATATTGATCCAGTGCCCAGTGCTAGTTCCTGTTTGTTGCATGTTTTTGTTTCGCAGATTATCCATACCAAACGAAGTCCAAACGCAATAAAAAACCTACGGGGATTTGTTTTGGAATATTTATGATTTTTGGAAAGAAGAATCTACACGAAACGATGCCCGAGGAGGTCACAAGCCCAGGAGGCGCCCCCCTAGGCCGCGACTGGCAGGCTTGTGATCAATCCCTAAGGCGGTTGGTGCCCTTCTTTCGCCGCAAGAAAGATAATATCCACAAGAAAATCGTGTTAACATTTCAGCCCAACCGGAGCTACAGATCTCCGGGAATTTAAGAAACGGTGAAAGCCAGAATCTGGGAGCGCAGAAACAGAAGGACACAGAGAGAGAGATCCAATCTCGGAGGGGCTCTCGCCCCTCCGCCGCCATGAAGACCATGGACCAGAGGGGAAACCCTTCTCCCATCTAGGGAGGAGGTCAAGGAAGAAGAAGAAGAAGGGGGGCTCTCTCCCCCTCTCTCCCGGCAGCGCCAGAGCGCCGCCTGGGACATCATCGTGTGACGGCGATCTACATCAACACCTCTGTCATCTTCACCAACACCTCCATCACCTTCCCCCATCTATATTCAGCGGTCCACTCTCCCGCAACCCGTTGTACCCTCTACTTGAACATGGTGCTTTATGCTTCATATTATTATCCAATGATGTGTTCCCATCCTATGATGTCTGAGTAGATTTTTGTTGTCCTATCGGTGATTGATGAATTGCTATGATTGGTTTAATTTGCTTGTGGTTATGTTGATGTCCTTTGGTGCCCATCATATGAGCGCGCGCGTGGATCACACCATAGGGTTAGTAGTATGTTTATAGGACTATGTATTGGAGGGCAAGGGTGACAGAAGCTTCAGCCTAGCATAGAAATTGATGCATACGAGATTGAAGGGGGACCAATATATCTTATTGCTATGGTTGGTTTTACCTTAATGAACGTTAGTAGTTGCGGATGCTTGCTAATAGTTCCAATCATAAGTGCATATAATTCCAAGTAAGGGATGACATGCTAGCAGTGGCCTCTCCCACATAAAACTTGCTATCGGTCTAGTAACGTAGTCAATTGCTTAGGGACAATTCCGCAACTCCTACCACCACTTTTCCACACTCGTTAAACTAACGTAATTCTAACCAGCCCCTAGTTTTTATTTACGTGTCCTTTCTTTTCTTGCAAACCTATCCTATCACTCCTACAAAGTACTTCTAGTTTCATACTTGTTCTAGGTAAAGCGAACGTAAAGTGTGCGTAGAGTTGTATCGGTGGTCGATATAACTTGAGGGAATATTTGTCCTACCTTTAGCTCCTCGTTGGGTTCGACACTCTTACTTATCGAGAAAGGCTACAATTGATCCCCTATACTTGTGGGTTATCAATAGTGCATCGAGGGAGATGGATATGAGACCCACATGAGTTGACACGGCAGTAACCCAACCTATATGATCGAAGATCCCGTGAAGTAGGACCAGGGAAAACAAGCCAGTGGTGAACTGAGGAGAGTAACTTTACTAACCCACTCCGTTGGAGAGGCAATGCTCTCGGATACTGTATGGTAGGATGACTACTGTCTTAATGTGTTCTAAAGCTTATGTGTAAGCAAGATGATGTCCTACAAAGCGATCTTTGGAGGAACACACCTATATGAGCCTTACTGCTGGTCACAGTCTATGAGATTGGGGTGATCTCTAGTAAACTCATGAATAGGCCAGGAGTGTGACTTATATGCTCCTCCCGAGGGGTCATCCTTCGGCAGCCTAGTACTAGTAAGACTTGTGGTGAAGCTCTTTACGCCAAACTAACAATTCAACGCATAGTCCATTGTTAAGTTGTAAAGGGGTGTAGCTACTTGTTCTAGGTGAAGCTCAACCTTAACAGGTCTTCACTGAAATGCTGGTATATTAAAACAGTGATCGGAATGAGGGAACACGATGTGCCCTTGAGATCTGGTGGGGGATTGTTGAAATTAGTAGTGGGCCTTAGGCCCATAAGAGAATTTCAGAAATCTCCAAGGGCCCATGTAGGTGGTGGCATGACAAAGTGGTGGTGGGAAGTTTAGTCCCACCCCACTAGTGGAGGAGAAGTTGGACCCCTTTATAAGGGTCTCTCTTCTACATGCTATTGGAGAGTGAGAAAAGAGGCCCTCGTGCACTCCTCCTCCGTCGCCCACCACGCCACGCCTCGTCACGACGCGGGTTGCAGGAATGAGCCGAGCCGAGCTCATACCTACGCGCTTATTTTTGTCGGTCAGGATTTGAGAATACGTAACAGATGCGCCACGATCTGAGATGTCGGATCGTGGACTGTTACCGACTCGAACGTGGGTTCAGCCCACGTCTCTCCACCCGGCCGCCTATATAAGCAGGGCTAACGCCAACCCTAGCCGTCACGAGATCAGATCGCTTCTGCCTCACGCGCTCGTTCCTTTGTTGCTGCTGCCGCCGGCGACTGCGCCCCATTCACCGCGTACACGGTCGACGGGAGAGCAGGTCTCCGAAACCCCGCTCCAGTTCCTGTATGGGAGAGGGGCGATTAGGTTTTTGGGGAGCGATCACGCGACTGCTCGCCTCCGTCCGTCTGCTTCCTCTACGTCCACGTCGTCCTCGTCATCGCCATGGCTGAACCATCCGAGACCGATCGTCTCGCCCTTGAAGCTGAGAAGAAGGCGACAGAGGATGCTGCCGCGGCCAATGCTGCTGCTACGACCAAGTGGCCGATCGGAGGGTATAATCTGTTTATCCCACTCATGTTCGTTTTGATCCTAGCAGTACTACTTGCATGCATAGATGTATCAACTATATGCGTAGTATATGCTAGATTAGTCCATGATTAATATGTCATTAGTCTAGTCAATGTCATGCTAGTTATTATCTCGTAGATTAATTTATTCGGAAAATTGCCTATTTACTCAACACGTTCCCTCTTCTTCTCCGTCGTGCGAAGAGTGTGAGGGTGTTTTGGAGTGGAGTTCGTCCGGTGCTTCAGCCATGCGCGGTGGCGGCGACGCTCTGCTCACGGATGTTGTCCGGTGCGACGACTATTGGGGGTTCTGGTAAGGATTGGTTGGATCCGGCTGCCTCCATGGAGGTAGTGTGGCGCAGTCCCCGGATCTGGAGCGGATGGAGCTCAGGGAGCAGTTCCGGCACGGAATTCACGTCTGGCCGATGGATCCATCTGTACAACATCCGACTCAATGGAGTCAGTGACTACCGCGGCTCAAGAATGCCTGATGGCAAGAGGATTCTCCAGCTCCATGGTTCGATATTTCCTACAACGTCTTTCTTCTCTGGCGACGGCTATGACGAAGCTACTTCAAGAGATAATTCCTTATTTAATATTATGCTTAAATTTTATGTCCTATTTGACATTAACAAATTATTTCTTTTCAATATAACAACAACTCTAAATTTTATGCCTTGTATAATACTTTTGTTCATTTTAAGCCTAAATGATACTTGAAAATACCATTTTATCCCTCACATGGTATGTTTGTGTGTGTGCTGCTGCGTGTGTTTGTGCGCATGTATGCATACTACATGCTACTAATGTCACGTGTGCGCTGCTGTGTGTTTGTATGTGCGCACATGTAATGCTACATGGGTTGTTACTTGTGTGTGCCTGCACGCGTGTTGCTGCATGTGCTGCTACACCACGCGCGAGATCCCATCAAGGATACACCACGCACCCATCTAACCCGGCGTAGGAAGCACCCTAGTGCAATCATCAGTTCAACCGCTCTGGTTGTACCAAGCATACATATGCCATTGGGTGTCACTAGAGCTTGCATCTATCTGGTGATCGATGTCTCGCTTTCCTTTTCTTCTCTAGCTTCCGATCCCTGTTGTGGTTTATGTGGTCTTGCGCAAACGAGACCTCATGTAGCCATGTCGTCAGGTCGTCGTTCGGTTCCGGATGGACAACATCCCGTGGTTGCCCAAGAACTCCCTCACGTGAATCGGTGTTGGATCCCCTGCTGCTGCATAGCCTCGTGTTGGGCACTTGGGCTGATTCATGTACGTTGTATGTACGAACATCAACAAATCTGGCTAGAAAAGTGGTAGCCATATTCAGAGTTACATCAAGGACTCAATTCTTGCACGGGAGACAAGGTATACTAGCTGTCCTGCACCAACTCGCCGAGATCGATCTCGCCGAGGAACACGACGTCTGCTGCTTCGTCTGTCGCTGGAATCGCCAGCTGCTTTATCAAATCAACAACAACACCTCAGGAAGCTCCTCCCAACTAGCTCGAACGATGTGCCGTTTCTCGTCATCTACAAGTTCGTGGAATCCCACAAGCCTGCGGTAGCTTGTGCAAAATTCATCGGAATCACGGAATCTGCACCAAAACACGCCGGCTTCATCACATGATAAGCTGCAAACGTGCTACAAGGGCTAATGCCTGAACCTGTTAATCTCATCTACTATTGCAACGGATATTATCGCATGCATCATCGATGTGCTCACCGATGGAAAGTCCACGTCTCCCATCCCGTGCGGAATGTTCAAAATTTCGCTTGACGTGCGCCGCGTGTGTGTTGTATGCGTGTGTGCTGATGTGTGTGTGGGCGCGTTTGTGAGTTGTTATGTGTGTGTGTTGAGTGTGTGCTATTGTGTGTGTTGTTGCATGTGTATGTACTGTTGCATATGTGTTATTATCGTTGTATGTATGCTACTGTTCCGCATTGATATTATGTGCGCTACGTCTCGCACACACATACCATCCAAGGGGCAAAATATTTTTTTCAGATGTCATTTAGTCTTAAAATGGACAAAAATATTATAAAGGGTATAAAATTTAGACTCATTGTAATATGAGGAAGAAAAAATTGTTAAGTGTTAAATAAAGAAAGGAAATTTAAGATCTCTACTATTAAAGCAGGATGCGCCGTCGTGATGGTTCAACCTCCGCGATGGTTCGACCTCCCAGCGATCAATCCCACCTCGCAAGAAAGAAAGAAAAATCATACGATCCCCCACCCACGACCCCCCATCCCCGCACTTCCCACTCCTCTCAGCCGCTCGGCACTGCCCCCCCTTGCGCCGCCATTGCGCCCTCTCCCTTCCCACCGGCCCTCCTCGCCGCCGCGCTCCCTCCCCGCCGGCCCTCTGCGAGTGGGACATGCCCCCCACCCGCCGCTCGATGCCGGCGCCACCCCCGCGCCCTCTCCCTTTCCACCGGCCCTCCTCGCCGCCGTGCCCTCTCCCTCCCCGCCGTCCCTCCGCGAGTGGGCCGCCACCGCCGCCCCCGCTGCCCCCTGCGCTGCCCAACCCCGCCGACGGAAAGAACGACACCTTCCACACCGAGCAAGCCATCGGGTACGGCTCCAACATGGTATGTCCCTCCGCGCCGCCTCCCTCCTCAATGCCTTGCCTGATCCGTTCATTTCGTCCTCCCTGGTGCGGCTCTAGGGTTTGAGATTGAGAGTTAGGGCCGACAATGCGCGATCTCGTGGATGGTTGGTTGTCGATCTCCATTTCCTTGCCTTTTAGGGTTTCGTCTCTTATCGATGCGTGGCTCCAGGGTGTTATTCTGTAGATCAAACCATGAGGAACAAACGTTCCTATGGGTCCCTTGAGGTTTTGTAAATCTAGGGCTTGGTCGATCTAAACTTAAAGAGAGCCCGAGAATCAATTTCCATGTGCACGCCCTGTAATTTTCAAGCCGCTATGGAAAATCGAACCGAACTAAATTTTATGCATCGTAATGCTAGAATTCTTCAATAAGTGGTGCGGAGACATCGAGTCATATTTTACCTCTCATATTATTGGTAGCAATTTGGGTAGGGTTTCCCACACAATAAGAATGCTGGTGCATATGATGAAGAAAACGGGCATGTGGATGGTAAGAATTATGTATGCATTCTTAGAGTCATGTTGATGGTTATAATTCCATTACTGCATTCTTGACCAGGAGCTCAGAGATAACTGTCACATACTGGGTGTAACAGTGACATACTGACCTTTTCCCACTACGGTTACTTTTATACGCTGAATCATTATTGCACTTATGAATGCATCTGCGATGATCCCTTTGCACCATCAAATCAAAGCACTGACATGTTTCTGTAAGGTTGTTTTGACTTTTCTTAAGTCTAAGATATATAGATATGTAGCTTAATTTTTAAAATATAAGTATCTTCAACTAATTAGCATGTCTCTGTTGTGGTTTTCATCAAATGATTCCCTTTTAACTTCAGTACTTTGAATTGAACAGGTAGGTGGAGTTACTCCCAAAAAAGGTGGAACTGAGCACCTAGGCCTTCCAGTTTTCAACTTAGTAGCAGAAGCTAAGGCCGAGACAAAGGCCAATGCATCTGTTATATATGTTCCACCACCATTTGCTGTTGCTGCAATAATGGAGGCATTGGAAGCAGAGCTTGACCTTGTTGTCTGCATTACTGAAGGGATACCTCGGCATGACATGGTATGATATTTTAACAATTAAGTACATCACTAAGCACCTTGTTTGTTGTGTATCTGAGCATACTAATTTTTGTGATGCCATTTCTTTTTTTTCTTTTGTCTATAGTTGTCCATGCAAGCTGAGTTTTCTTAATACAGAAACACTAGAAAATTTAACGCGCGATCAGTGTCGCTCAATGCATATGGATATGTAGCTATATGCAGATAGGTACATATTGAACAGGTTTCGGTTTTACTTGTAATTTTGACTTGACCCATTTTACGGTTAATTTGTTGACATTAAGTGCACAATGTTAATAATCCATACTACACCATAATTATGTGTTTATCTTTCTCAAAGTTCAGATGACTTATTTTTGTTTTGCTTTGTTAAGACCTTATCAACCCCCCTGCAGTAGCACACGTCGCACGTCCCAACCCCTGACCCCCAATCTCGTCGCCCATTGTGCTCGCCGTCAGGTGCTCTCTGGATCTAGAGGAACGGGACGGGATGGCTCCCATCCCGTGCCGTCCTCCCGCCATGGAAGACAGAGAGAGGGACAGGGGAGAGGGAGGAGTGCAGCGGCGGCTCGTGCTTTTCCCTGCTCCTGATCCATTCTCCTCAACGGGTGCCATCAGAAACGTCCTGGTGCGTCCTCTCCCCTTCCTCTTGTTGCCTCCCCTCCTCCAATCACTCTCCCCAAACAGCGGGCCTGAATCTGCGATACCGGAGTAGTGATGTAGTGTTTGGCCGAAGATGAAGGAGAGGCAAAGGAAAGACGGCTGGGGTGTTCCCGCTTGCCGCCGAGGCCTTCCGCGTCTGAGTTGATAACGCCTCCTGCTTGGGCCTGATTGGGGTAGAACGTAGAACCACACAGTAAGCTGTTTCTCTTCCTTTTCCTCTCTTAATTTTTTTGATCTCATGAATAATCTATTTCATCCATACAACCATACAGGAGAGTTTGGGGATGGGAAATTGGAGATACAATAGGGAGGACTAGGAAGCAGGGGTGAGGGTCAGGGAGCCGGCTCCTTTGACTTGCATGAGCACAGGCGTGGAAGCTACATTGGTTATTTGTGTAAAACAGGGGAGGGAAGTCAGAGAGTAAAGCAAGCGATGTAGTTAAAATAATGTAAGTGTTTACTGTAGCAAGTTACTCCAGATAAGCATGTGTTTGAATCACTGTTCGTGTATGTGTAGTGAAGCAATGCCAGTGAATTGTACCTCTCTTTGACTTCTCTTGATATCTTAGAGGATCTCATTCCAAGGTTCCGAGAAGGAGAGAGAGTTCAGAGACTAATCTTGGCATACTCCTTGTACACGACTCGCGCACATAGTTACAGATGGTCCTAGGACCCACTAGCCAGCTCCCAAAGCTCTCTCGCATGGATATTCTGAGCCAGGCGACTCACTGCCTGCTGACACGGGTGTGGAAATTTTATACGGTTCTCTTCTTGGTCTGATTCCTAATAGAGAACTCGAGTAAAAATTCGATCTTGATTTCTTAGTTATGATCTGCACTAATAGTACATATACATATTCTCTAAAACTTTGTATGGTCCTCTCCTTGGTCTAATTAGTAATACAAAACTTGTGCTCAATCTTGATTTCTTGGTTATGACATGCACTATTTTGTTTATGCATATTCTCCGAGCAACATCTAATTGAGATGAAAATGGGATAATAGTTTCAGGATGAAGAAGAGGTACGAGCATGGACTTCTAATGGAGTTGGGAATGGGATAATAGTTCCAGGATGAAGAAGAGGTACAAACATGGACTTCTAATGGAGATGGGAATGGGATAATAGTTCCAGGATGAAGAAGAGGTAAATCTGTCATTGGCTCGTTGCTGAGACGTAGTCTAGGAGAAATTATATTTTTCCGTCCCGTAAATATGGTCAGAGTTTTGCTTCATTTATAACTGAAATTTGATAGTCCTTTTGTGTTTGTTACGCCATTCTGTACGTGGAATAGTCTTCTTATTGTGATGGATAGGGGTGGGGTCAGCCATCGGAGTAGAGCGTGGCCGATGGGGTGGAGAACGACGAGGTTACACGAACGGCTGTAGCAACACATCAGAGTTAAGTTCTATTTCTCGCTGACAATTGTTTTGCTTTTGCTTAGTATCCCACATCTTGTTAGTGTTGCATCTATATTATTTGTTTCTGAAACTAGGAGTAGTAGCACATCACGGTTCTTGCTGAAGATACTCCTACGACAAGTGATATTCCCTGGTTTTGGCACAGAATGCAACTTGCTTTCTGTTTTTCTTTGATAGCCATATTTGTGTGATGCAACAGCAGTTTTGTCAGGACTCTTGCAAGTAAATAGATGTAGGCTGTAGCAATGTAGGATAAACTAAGGTGGAAGACTTTGTAAGCTCGACATCGCTGAACCTTTTGTGCTATGATGTACTGAAATGATGTAGTCTAGATCTTTCTATACACACCTACCTAATAGTTAAGACTAGCTAAATATGTATATGTTACTCCCTCTGTAAACTAATATAAGATCTTTTAGACCACTATAGATACATGTTGGATCTTATGGTTCAGTTTTGTAATGTGGTAATTTATGAACTGTGCTAGCCTCCTCCTCCCTCGGTTAGGAGTGACTTTATTATAGATCCTTATTTGATAGATGTCCCCATCACGAATATTTACCCCGCGCTCCAGATCCAGTTCAGGATGATGTAAAATTATATAGTTAGCTATAAGAACTCCATCGAATTTTAAGTTATGAAAATAAATTATTAGCGCTTGACCAGCTGTCCTAGCAACTTGTAGAATTCTAGATATAATACATGCTTGATTATATGATTAATTACGTGGCAATTTTGAAGTATCACATGATGAACTTAATTATATGATTATTTTCTGTTACTATTTCTACATACATGCTTTGTTATATCACAGTTCTGCTCTTTGGGTATGCACTTAATTTGTGGGAGAGACCCAAACTTTTATAAAAAGAGCTTACCAGTCTAGACGAAATCTTGAGAATTCAGACTTGTGAAGTACCTGACATTTTTAGGAAATTGGTAGTGAAGACAACCCTGCATATTTGACTTGTCACACAATCATAATCAGAACATACTGCTGGCTGGATACCTCGAGATGGGGCGGTGGTGCAATGTGTCATCGATCTCCTGGAGTGATTCAAACCTGCCACTTCACTTGTGCAAGGAACCAAGTAAGAAGTTACATTTTTAAATTTTAATTTTATTGGTGTTGGTTAGTTTATTGGTCATGTATGCCACAGTGAAAATTAAGGATATACTGCAAGTACCGAGAAACTAATAAGTTGATTCAGAACAAATAGAACCGATCGATGATGGCAACACTAAAATATACAGATTGTGATTATAACGGGTTCAGAAGCCATAGTATGTATATATCTGCAGCATAACAACAGACTTATTCAAGCTATGTTGACTATTTACTAAGAATGTGTGCAATAGTAAGTTGAAAACAGGAAACCATATTTTCTGTTTCCCGTTAATTAACATGTCATCTCAGAAGGTGTGCAATTGATAATGCAACCAACTCATACCAAATTTGCAAGAGGTAAGTAACTAAACTGAAGCACATCCACTCATATATTAGGACCATCAATTTACTTTAGTTACATGAACGGTTTGAGTTCTTGTTTTTATGAGATTCCAGGCAGGTAGGGTATAATATACTATATCATGAGTGGATGAGCAGGAGAGTACTAAAGAAAACTCTCGCATTGTTGGTTTCTTATTTTCTTAATTAATTTGTATATTCGGTTGTATGCCTCATATATTATATCAGGATCCTTCAAGTTGTCTTATCGAAACTCAGAGAATGGACTTAAGAAGAAATTTCAAAAATAGGAATTCTGACAGCTTGAAGGGTTCTTTTCACAGAAGTTGAAACAGAAGTGCACATATGATTCAAGGATATGCAGTGCGGTACTGCAGTTGATTTTTTTCCCACAATGATAATAAAAAGACATACCATTTTCCAGGTTGGACATGGACTGTAGTTGATGGCAAATTTTTGTGCTTAAAGTTGATCCTCAAAATGGAGGATAGACTTATAGATTGCCTACGTTCGACATAGAAATATGACATAAGTACTTCCCTTAAGAGAATTGCTTTTTCTCTGTTAATCCATTGATCATGTGCATGTTTAGCCAAAACGGAAGTTATTTTCAATGCGTTGATTATAGCCCCCTTGCCATACCTACATTCTGTAACACTTGCATGATTTTGTCCTTCCGCTTTTATTTGTTGACCAGGCTATTGGTGAATGCAACACACGTAAGGTGGATGATACCATTGCGTTAAAATATCGATCCATAAGTGGATCTGATGATGGCTTAGTGTTTGCTGACTTTTGTTTTCACACAATATTGTATCAAACGCCATCTCAAGGGTACATTCTACTTACCTGAATGTTTGCTGACTTTTGTTTTCACAAAATATTGTATCAAACACCATCTCAAAGGTGCATTCTACTTACCTGAATCAGGTAAAATTATAATACATGTATTGAATTCAGGAAGCTGACTGTTATTATTCTTCAGTATTGGATGCCCAGCGGGACTTTCAGTTTCCCAAGAAGACCGTGTTACTGGAAAGCTACCACTAAAAGGTAACACACTTACATCAAGAAAGGTAATACCAAAGTACATGCAATTTTTTCTGCTTATACAAGGCCATTATAGAATTTTGATGGTATTACATTATTATTGTGTGCTGTGTCTAGAAGGACTTGTGTGTGCTTTCACACCACTGTATTGTTTTAATTTTGATATCCTACTTGTCAATCATTTTGCTAAATTGTTTATATTGTTTCCTAACTCTAAATTACCGCTTAGGTGCAGGGCCAGGGCCATCTCAAGTCAGCCTGGGCTCATTTCTACTGAAAGTAATGTGCCCAACAAGCAAACAATTGTTCCTTGGAAGGTAAATGCAAAAGAGAAAGAAATAACTTGCTACGGAAATTGCAAAGATTCTTGTGGTTCCATGCAATCTGCACAAGAAGCAAAAGATTCAACCCAGCCAACCCTGCATTGAGCGCACGAAGAGCAAAAGAAAGCTTAGCTTGTGATTGTCTTGGTCATTATGTGTTTATTGGAAATTATTCATCCGCTCAGCCCGTCATGTGAGCTTTTGCATATTGTTTATCCGAGCTCCATTTGGAAATTGTTTATGTACTCAGCTCATCATGTGAGCTTGTAATCTTTTGTGTTGTTTATGTGATGTATCATGTATGTATGTCTCCTGGAGATACTTTATATGAAACTAGATGATTACGGTAGTTGAGGATGTTACTTGATGAATTATGTGCATATGTTGAAGATTTTATACTCATGTTGTCATGGTACTACATGAAATGTGTGCATAGATGAATATATAAATTGTTTACAGGGGACATGACATCAAACACAGGAGAGGTTATGCCCAATTTTTTAAACTAAAATCCAACGATTTAGCTCTATTTTTATAATATAATTTGTTCACATACTGCACTAGGGGTAAAATGGTCTTTCCAAGTCTGACTTAACACCGTTCATGGTTAAAATTGAAAGAAGTGTCGGGAACAAATTGAAGTTTGAGTGCCAAAAAGGAAAGCAAATTTTAAGGAAGGGCTAAATAAGAAATTCTCTCTGAAGTTAGTGACGTTTGGAATGACTTTGGCAATTTTTCATACTTAGAGAGAACTTATGCAAATTTGGAGCGGATTTGGGAATAGCAATGATAGTTTGGTGGACTTGAAGAAAACATGGCAGATTTGACACAGGGATGACAACATATCAAAGCGACATCACAATGATCAAGAAGGTGTAGCCCAGGACTCATCATAGATTCATTTGTTAGCCTGTGACAACGCACGGGCATTCAACTGGTAGTATTAAATAAGGAATCATTTCCTACTTCAATGGAGAACTCGCCGTTCCGGGCCAGGCTAAGATGCCGGGCCACCTTTACACATGGGCCTCATCCACACCCAGCCCAACCGACGTTTCCTCCCAGCGCACCGTCAACTCAGTCACTTTCGTTCCCCTTTATCCAAGCAAGTCAACTCAGTCACTTTCTCCCAAAACCGTCTCGAATCTCCATTAACGCGAAGGTTAATCGAGCGGAGGAGCAGGATGGACAGCCCCCTCCCGCAGCCGCGCAGGGCCGCCGTCCTGATCGCCGCCTGCGCGCTGATCCTCCTCGCCACGGCCCTCCTCCTCCCGCGCGCTCCCCTCGCCCCGCCGCTGACCCCGGCCATCCGCCTCGACCCGCGGGTCGTGCGCAGGAGCGGCAACGAGGTGCTGTGGCAGCTGCCACCGGGCCCGCCGCGCGCCGCCGTGTTCGTCGCTCCCGGATGCACCATCCGCGCCACCGACTTCTTCGACGCCTCCCCTGGCTGCCCGCGCTGCGCGGGGCTCCCCGAGGAGCGCCGGTTCACGCGCGAGGCGCTCCGCCGAGGCTACGCCGTCCTCGCCGTGTCCAGCCGCGCCGAGTGCTGGTCCCTCGACGCCGCCTCCGGCGACGGCAGTGAGCTCGCCGCCGTCGGCTCCATCATCGAATGGTGGGCCAAGGAGGAGCACCCCGAGCTAAGCGGCCTCCCGCTCGTCGGCATCGGCGCGTCCTCGGGCGGGTACTTCGTCTCCGCGCTGGCGGCGAGGGTCAGGTTCAGCAGCGTGGCCATCATGATTGCCGAGGGCGTGTTTGCCGCCATGGAGGAAATCCCGCCCGGCTACCCGCCGGCGCTGTTCGTGCACATGCCCAAGGACGCCGAGAGGGCGCAGATGGTGGCGGCAAGCATAGACAGGCTCAAGTCAAAGCACGTTGATGTGCGGGAGATCCAGTGCAACGCATTTGCCGTGAGTGCCGAATTCTTGGCAGCGAGGATCCCGGGGTTGACCCCGACCGTCGCCGATGGCCTTGTGGACATGCTTCGCCAGAAGTCGTTCTTGGATGAGAAGGGCTTTCTGAAGAACGATGGAAGGAGCACACCTTGGAAGGCCGCGGCGGAGGAAGCGAAGGTCTTGCCGGAGGGGTTCCGGCTAGAGAGGCATGTGACGGAGGAGTTGAATATTGCATATGCATACCATGAATTTACCAGCCTGGAGAATGGAGAGATCTTCAAATGGTTCGATTCCCATATGGATCACAAGATTTGAAGGCGCGCCATTTCTAGATGGCCAGCTTGATGTCGGATTCATGGAGTATTGCTGGTTTTGAGAGGATGCACCATTATGATTCATCGGAGGTGGAAAGAAAGCAGTATATTCTCTAAGGTTTATCCTCAAAGCTTGTAGTTTAACATACCCACTTATGGAATACGGTTTCTCATAGGGTCATGTTTTCCTTTGCCATTGTGTTTACTGCCTTATTCGTGTCACAAGCAAATGGGTGAACTGCCCTCGTTGTTGTTACTGTTGTAACTCATCCCACAGAAATGCGTTAACGCTGTAGTAAACGATAGTATAACTTTTGATAAATTTATCCTCTCTGAACAAGTCCGTTTTTGTGCAGCCAAATTTTTCCAACTCCACCTGTATATCTTGTCATAGTGGCAGGTTCTGACTAACTGACAGTATATCTCTTATGTGTTGAGTAGGATAACATTTCTGTTGTAAGAATATAACTAAAACATAACCATGCTTAATCAGTAGGGATGCAGGTGGACATGCCCGTCGTGTCCGTATCTTTCCGTGCCGGACCAAGATGTACTAATCTCTGCTGCTGTAATTTTCATGCTAATGCTAAAATGATCAACACGGACTAGGCGGACACATCCGCCTGCATTCCTATCAGCCAATCACTAGAAAAATTGATAGTCAATTTTGTTACGTCTATTTGGTGATCATTGCAGTTTTTTCATATCTAGGTACTCCGTTACTTGCAATATTCCGGTGTGTAAGTGGATAGTGTCAATTCATTGATAAATAATCAATCAACAGTTGAGCGCAGAGCACGTACATCTGCAAAAAAGTGTTTGAAATCACTTGTCAATTGCTATATGCAATTATGCATCTACAATAATAAACAGTAAACATGAATGCTACTACTAAATTCGTCCATTTAACTCGACATTCAGATATTATTGGTTACCTCTCACCCAACCTTACCTTTACTCAAGTAGCGTTCTTTGTTTCCCCCAGAAGCTCTTGGTTTTGTTCCATTTCATTTTACACACCTTTTATCATATTTATTGTTACTTATTTGTCCTTATGTACGATTCCGTGTGTACTGGAATGGTGATAGAGGATGTGGATTGAGCTATTTGAGAGCAACTCCTCTTGGGTAGTCTTTGCCCCTACAGTTGTTACAAGTGTTTGCATTGAAAGGTGCTTCGGTGAAAGAGGAGAAACTGATCATCCTTCTGTTCAACACGAGGGCTACTCTTTTGCAGGGAAATCGGCTCTGTAACACTGAAAATGTGTCAATCAGAAAAATATCCCGGTGTGAGGATGATTGGTGACGCAATGGTACTTCTTTGTTAACATTCATAATCATTTACTGTTTGCTAAAATTCGGACAGGTGCAGATTACTTCTTTTCCTATTAAAACGGCCATGATACTGTCGAGTTACTGACACAGTAAATGTTCTATGTTTAGAATCAACAGGTTAAATCCTGTGAAGCAGAATAAGAAGAGCTGAAGTTTTCTCTCCAGGAGGTAATTTTGTCAGAAATAGTAGTTCTCAACTGTGATTAACATGACGTTGCTGATTGCACAATATTCTTACTTCGTTATGCTTGGCATTCAACAATACTGAATCAGGCATGATGCACATAGCACATCCATTGCAGAACTTAGAGCTCATAAGTCAAAATTAAAGGAAAACACCAAAATATAGACTGACCTCAAGTGAGGTTTGAATAAATTTTCTTCCAGAGTAAATTAACATTTAGCTTTTACTTGACATCTAAATTGACTCTTTTGGAGAAGTACTGAAGGGAAAGCTTCGACTCATCTTGAAAGTTCTTGGATTTATTTGGTATCAAACACCAATCCCTTGTTTTGTGTGAAGTTTTGTTGTAACGTCTAGTTGTCCGATGAGTTATCCAAATTTCTGAATGATCACACTTGTTTCTCTGACCATCGGCAACATGTGCCTTTGTCATAGGATTTTTGGGGTTCAAGAGCAAGATTGAAAGGTTGAACTATGAAATTTAGGATATCAACGGAAAAGATGGTCTTATTACAGGTTTTTCTGGGATTCAAAAACAAGGTTTGTAGGTATTTAACTATGCAGTCTAAGAATAACCAACTTTGTGGCATTTGTTAGACCGCTTTGTCAATTTGTGAAACCTTTGCTAGGCATGTTTGGCCATTCCAATGCAGTTTTTTCATGCCATAGTTTCTTGCTATGTAGTGTAGCGCACCTGTCCTGGACACAATGTTTTGCCAAAACTTGCCTATGGTGTGGCAAACAGTTTG